>NC_051157.2:195799016-195834964 GCF_013339745.2 Dermacentor silvarum | reverse complement strand
GTTCAAGTTCCGCCTTTGCAAGAGGAGTGAGGGTGACGTCTGCCAGCTATAACTATTAAATACATATCGGATAGATTTCCTTTGAACCCTTTCTAGTTTTTCTATGTTGAACGCAGTAAAGGGATCCCATACTACTGCTGCGTATCTAACGATGGTCTAATAAACGTCTTGTATGCTAGAAGTTTTATGTCCGGCGTGGCATTTCCAAGCCAAGGTTTTGAAAGCGAACAAAGGGTGACCTCCCATAAACCAAGGAGAGTATTTGATTGGGTTGTTCGGACAACGCTGTGGGACACCGCCCGATGCTTGCGTCGATGGTTACATAAATGTGACGTCCGGAGTTTGGAATCAAAACAGTTTGGAATCATTTTACGCTATAGCGCCCCAAGACTGCCGAATTTTAAGACATACGCAACTCCAAGCATACCACGCACACTATCACAATCTCCCCATAAAACTCGTTTTAATTGTTGTGTTTGCTAAATGAAAGAAATGTTGTGCGCAGTGCGCGTAGTGCCCGCCGACGCACTCGCCTGCTTTCGAACATGTCCTCTTCAGAAACTTGTGTCTGTTGTTGCAGATGCACTTCTGTGGTTGCTTCCGTTTTTCCGCGCGAACCTTGCGCACCAGGCTGTCGCCTGCGTCTATAGGCCGAATCGAAGCGCGCCAATCGTCTCTTCGTGCTCCGCTTGCTCGTTGCTACCTGCCCCTTACACACTTAAACAAACACACATTCATTGATTGATTGATTCATTCATTCATAAATTCATAAGGGTTGTTCTATGCCGCTTGTCAATGCATGCGCCCGTGGCGTAATGCTTTCAATATTGATCGGGCTTCTGTACTGGACGATTCCTGTGTTCGAATCCTGCAGTCGGCCAATTTTAACGGTTTTTTTTCGTTGTTTATAAAACAATACTGGTGTAAAATGATCAGTTACAAAGTCACGACACCGCTTGAGAGCCAGAACGACGAAGTTCAGGCAAATCTAAAGCACTAACCATAGACACTAGGACCAGAGGTCCCTGTAATAATTACTGTATGCAACTCGGTGGCTTGGGTTTTGGGCGGATGTGTCTAGGCAGCTGGATGCTTTGTGACAAAATATCGCGTCTGAGGTTCGTTGTGCCGCAAGTAGGTTGTGGTTAGGACGTACATAAGTTTTGTGTATTCATCGAAGTCACCCGTCTCAAGCTTCTATTATTGCGATAGCAATTCTATGGACACTTCAACCGGATTTCTGCCGTCGGCGTCGCCGTCGCCCTGAGGTTCCGTATAGATAAAATCTTCGCCGCGCGCGTATGCCCCAGCGGACGCGTGCGGGGACGCGCGCTATCACGGCGAGCGAACGCACTCCATCTCCACGCGCAAGCAAGGACGCGGAAAGCCAGCGCCGGAGGGAGCAGAGGGGGGGAGGCGGGGGGGGCACTCTCTCGCCAACAACGGCGTCGTCGCTCGTCCGCACAGTCTCTATCATCCTCCCACGCGCAAGCAAGGAAGGGGAAGCCCAGGCCGGAGGGAGCGGGGGGGGGGGCGCACTTCTACGCTGCCAACAACCGCGCTCGTCGTTCGTTCGACCGCACCGTCTCTCTATCTCCACATGGCTCTGACACTTATGCGCCGTGCGTTCGCCGCTCAGTTTCCGTTGAAGCGATAGACCGCGACGCTAGCAGCGGTTTTGACAGTCGTTGGCTGCAGTCATTCAGTGTGATCTATTCCTGTTTGTTGTGCGCGCTCAACCCACGCTTGTTCATTCAGTGTAAATAGTCAGGCCACATTTTCACAACGCACGCTACACATGCAATGCTGCCCAGATCGGCAGTGCAGACACTACAGGTGGTGTCCCTTCGCACGCGCTGCCCACGGTAAGCGCTTCTCATCAACCCAACAGTTTTCACACGCGCCTTCTCGTGGTCATCGAGTATACTATCTAATGTCGGTCTACTCACTCCGCAGCCACCTGCTTACTTACTCAGTCTCATGTTTACTCAATTCATATTGCTTACCAAGGCCGCCTCACCTTTACTTCGTATGACATTGCTGGTGTGCTACTGCATCATTGCTTCGCCCTTAGGGCGGAACTGTGACATTTTTTGCACTCGAGGTAACGGATAGGGCCAACGGAAGGAGCAGTAAATGACTTCGGGCCATCTAGAAAACACGCTACACATTAATCATTCTAAATCAGAGGCGTGAAAGCAATAGACGAAAAGTGTGCACCCTACAATGATCTAAACGTCCTTTAAAACTTCCCTAGGCTGGGCGGAATCGAATCCACGTCACAATGTATCCTCAAAGACAGCAAGCCGATGCATTGCAGGCTACGCGACTAGGTATATGACACTTCAATTAACGCCTTTAACGGCAACGCTTTAGCGAGCGGCGCCATGAATACACTGGCTATAAGCGGCTATTCAATGAACTTCTCGCCAACGTGGGTCACTGAGTATGACGCGGGTTACTGAGTATGTTCTACTGGGTGTGAGGCCAGACAGGGAAGAATTCTCATGCAAGGACACGCCACGCATCTCGTCTGGGCCGCCACGCGTGAACTATTCCTTTAGTGGCGAATATGTAATTAACCATAGTGGTGTGGACGTGAGACGGCCAATGGCACATTGCCGAATGCACATGTGTTATATTTCAAAGCGTCTGTGGTTGCGGAAGATTGTTTTCCTTCTGCATATGTTAAAGGTGCGGTTATGTGGGGTTGACCTTACAACAACATTCAGCATAACGACGATTATGATGATGACGGCGTAAAAGAAAGTACGCAGAAACGTTTGCGCCACTTTTCAAGAGCAAATAACAACCAAATGTACACAGAAAACTCCGCATATCGACTTGCCTGCTGTCGCATTGCAAAGAAAAGCATGAATGACAGGTATTAGCAGACACCATTCTGCAACACTAAAAGTGAAACTGCTTGTATTACGTTGCGTAACACAGTTTTCTGCTGATGTGAACCTGCCGGACTTAATTTCTCTCTTATAGTAAGTTACCAAATGTGCCGATTACGTGCATTACCTGCTCGTTTAATAACATTCTTGGGCTCACAAGTTACCTGCTGACCTGTTCTGTTAGAAAGGTGTTGCTTTAGAGAGATTCAAATAGAAAATACTTCGGCTGCTCGCTTTCTTCGTGGTCGGCACGAAAAAGTATGTAAATTGATAATCCCGCTCGCTTCCACCAGGAAAACAAACAAGGGACTTGTTGTCGGCAGCTGGAGAATTGCCTTGGAAGTGCAACAGCTAGTTCGTCTTTCGCCACCCCTAGTACTAGCGGCTTCTGGGCTCACGTCAATTGCACTTCCGCACCTGAGTGTGGACTTGTCTTGAACCTGCCGCGGTGTTTCCCATTTCACACAACATCGAAAATGACCGCGCCTTCATTTCATCAAGGGCAAGCTCATCCCTCATAGTCTCGTTTTGCAGCGGAAGCCATTGTTAGTTCTGTGCCACGGGAAGCCGGGATATTGTTAACGAGGCACGCGAGCCATTCGCACCCGAAATTAGAACACTGAGACCACAAAGCGGTGAGCTTTGTCTGTGAGAAGCAATTGTATCAGGTTCGAGGAATCTCGGTCGAACTGCTTTGACCGGCCTTCTACCACAGTGTGGGTAAGTTTCTGTACTTCGACGCCACGTGCAAAAGCCGTGCCCACATTGCGGTGGATTCGTTTCTGTTCAACCTTTCTAGGCTAGAGGCTGATTGCGAAGAAACGCAAGAGCATGCCTCTTGCAGTTTGCGCTTCTTTCTGAAGTACGGTTCCATGCGGCCTGGATATGCGTGCAGTAAGATTTCTACTAAGCTTGCTTTTTTTCCCTGAGACCCCATTCCCCTGGTCCACTTTTCTTTTCTGAAAATTCCTTGATTAGGGACACTCAGCCTGCGGTAATACTAGCATTTTATGAGCTGCCTCATTTTCTTGTAACATTGCAGGTATTTGAATTTCCTGTACAAAACTGGTAGTCCAATGTCTGTCAGAATCACACACCAAGATTTGAGTGGCTTATTTAAAAAAGGCGACGACAAAAAGCCCCAACAGCATACCAAAGGGCGCGTTAAGTTAGCGCGCTCCGAACTCCAAAGGAGCACGCTCGAGTGCGCTCGAGTGCCACGCCTTCGGAGCTTAACTTAACGGCGATGTTCGCCGACTGCTTTCGAGCGCACGAACGCGCTGTCTGGCGAATGTTATGTTGCTTCCGTGACCGCTATCGCATTGCGCGCGCTTTTTGAAGATGGCGCCGCCGATAAACACCCTCCTGCAGTTCTTGATAGACGATGAAGAGCTAGAAGAACTTGACGCGCGGCGACGGACGCAGCAGCAGCGGCTTATGTATGCGATGCAAGCTGTTCGTGCTGTTCTCAGAGGTACCCTATCAGAGGATTTATTTCTGCTCCGCGGTATGCTGACTGATGACTCATTGCCGATCGCAAGAGGACAGAAAGCTTCATGATCCGAGTATCCAGGATTATGTGATCAACCTTGTGCCCAGATACACGGACACACAATGCAAAGAGCAGTGCCCCAACATCATTCATGATAACATGAGGACTTGAAGAAGTCATACTCTTAAACGTAGCGACGAGAAGGCGCCAGACTGCGGTTACGTACCTGAGCGTCTGACAAGTAATGATCGGGCCGTCATTTTCGGTTCGTGATAAGCTCAAACCGCGCCAACACACGAAGTTCCCGATCATGCCTTAGAGCAGACGCCCGGCTGCGCAGTGGTGGCAGGAACGAGTGGGCAAGGAGCACGGACTTGCATTCGTGGAAAGAGTCGGAAACACGTCATTTTATTGCGATAGCAATTATATGGACACTTCAACCGGATTTCTGCCGTCGGCGTCGCCGTCGCCGTCGCTGTCAGGTTCCCTATAGATAAAATCTTCGCCGCGCGCCGTACGCCCGAGCGGAAGCGTGCGGGGACGCGCGCTATCACGGAGAGCGAACGCACTCAATCTCCCACGCGCAAGCAAGGAAGCGGGAAGCCAGCGCCGGAAGGAGCTGGCGGGGGGGCGGGGCACTTATACTCTGCCAGCAACCGCGCTCGTCGCTCGCTCGCTCCGTCGCTTATCTCCACACGGCTCTGACCTTTATGCGCCGTGCATTCGCCGCTCAGTTTCCGTTGAAGCGATGGACCGCACGTACCTTCGCCCGCTGCTTGCTGCCAGCGTTTTGACAGTCGTTGTCTGCAGTCATTTAGTGTGATCTATCCACGCTTGTTCATTCAGTTAGTAATAGTCGGGCCACATTTTCCAACGCACGCTACACATGCAATGCTACCCGGATCGGCAGTGCAGCGCTACAGGTGTGTCCCTTCGCACGCGCTGCCCACGGGAAGCGCTTCTCATCAACACCACCGTTTCACAGGCGCCTTCTCGTGGTCATCGAGTCTCTCTTCATGTCGGTCTACTTACGGCGCAGCACACCTGCTTACTTAATCAGCTCATGTTTACTACAATTCATATTGCTACCAAAGCCGCTCACCTTACTTCGTATGGCATTGCTGTGTCGCTATCGCATTCATTGCTTCGCCCTTAGGGCGAAACTGTGACATTTTTTCCGGAAGCCGTAGCAGGCACGCGCTCTCGCGCACCGTTTCCAGGGTGGAGCGCGTAGAGCGCGCTCCGTAATCATGCACCGGAAGTCGCGTTTTAGCCGTTAAGTTTAAAAGAGCGCGCTCTGCTGGCTAGAGCGCACTCGAGCGCCTTAACGCACCCAAAGGCTTCAAGTACCTCCACTGTAAAGCGCTGCTGATTATGGTTTGGGTTGTCCAGTATGAATCCTTAACCTGGGCCCTGTAAGCTCCGCGAGCAGCCCCCCAGGAAGCATTGCCCCAAAAAACGAAACGGAGTTTTTATCGACGCAATTTTGTTGTGCGCTTTGTGTTTCGCCATGTATGCTGTTTGCTTGTTTGATGGCGGTTAAGTTTATATTATTATTATTATTGCTATTATGATTATGATTATTATTATCATTATTTCGTAGACGTATTTGTGCTAACCGAAATAAATAATCCTGCATCAAGCGCACAGTTCTTTGTAATAAAAGGTTACCGTGCAAAATTTGTGACTCGTTCGCACCGTCGAGGGGGTGTAGAATAGCAGTTTTTGTGAACGAAAAATACACAGTATCATGGATTGATGTAGATTTCACTCATGCGGAATGCCTGTGTTTAAATGTAAGCTTTTTTCAGACTACTCTTACTTTGTTAGCGCTCTACCGGCCTCCTGCAAACAGTGTCAGTCGCTTCATACTATATTAAGAAACTGTTTTGAAGTACTTCAGTTATGAGGAGGTGTTTTGCCTCACCGGTGATTTAAATATAGATATATTATGCCCAGGCAAAACTCAAGTGTCAGATTATTTATCTGCCCCCTCTGCTTTTGGCGTAGAAAGCGCGGTCAACACATTCACACGTGAAGAAGTTGTGAATGAGCGAAGAACGCATTCTTGCTTAGATCATATCGCGGTACGGGCGCCTAATCACGATCTGCATTCATGCGTGATCACGCAGCGCTTAACAGACCACTACTTCCCTGTCTGTCGTTTTAGCTTGAGGCGCTTTTTAGCACACCTCGCGGTGGGGAAGTAAATAACTCAGATAAACAAATGCGCGTTGCCTTTGTCGATCAACGCAAGTTGGACGAGATGATCGGCAAGTTCGATTGGTCTTCACTGATTGTTGTCATTGTTTATTTATGAACAATTTTGTTTGCAAATACGCAGCTTTCAAGAAGCTTGTACTCGAATTGTTTTAACTAAACAGAGAAGAAGTCACAACTGGCTGACCGTGGAAATCATGATTGCCATCGCCTACCGAGATTTGCAATGGAAACGGTTTAAGCGAGCTCCAAGCAATGCTGAGCTTCGCGCTAGCTACAGAATCACAAGGAATAAAGTCGTCGCTCTTATCCGAAGGGCAAAATGTCGCTACTTTCAACGTCAGTTTCAATTATCTGTTAGAAACCCGGTGAAGACGTGGTCACTAATAAAACATCTACGCGGTAAAGACAATGGAAATTCAAAGCTCGCCGACACTTTTCCAGGTGATCTTGCGCAGACAGCCACAGTCTTCAATCAATATTTCGCACGCGTTTTAGAAGTAACCTCAATGCTGCCAGCTGGCCTCTTTGGAAAAGATAAAACCATATCAGCTTCTGCGTTTTTACCGACGATAACGTTTGACGCACTCGCAAGAATAGTTGCTGGGTTTAGGCGACAGAAGTCAGCTGGTATAGACGGTATATCGGTATCTTTGCTCCAACGAAACTTTGACGCGCTATCTGGTATCCTTCTTGCCATACTCAATGGATTCCACGAGACCGCCACACTGCCGACGGAATTAAAAACGGCCATTGTAACTCCATTAGTTAAAGGAGGAAAGAAAGGTAGTGTGGACAGTTACCGACCTATTTCGATCTTGCCTATCATGTCACAAATAATAGAAAAATTTCTCTTAGAAACCATGATTTCATTTCTAGATAAGTTTTCAGTCATATCAAGCCACCAGTTTGGTTTTGTTGGGGAACAGGGCACCATTGCTTTACTCGAGGAATTTTAGACGAATTAAACACACCTTTAGAACAAAACATGTTTGCATGTGCATTGTTTCCCGACACTTCTAAAGCGTTCGATACTGTGAAACACGAACTCCTGCTTGAAAAACAATACCTGCTCGGTTTCAGGGGGTCATTTTACCAGTTTCTAAAAGGTTATTTGTACGGCCGCTCGCAGGTGATAGCTTTGGACAACCAGTTATTCATCAATAACAAATTACCTTCAAAAGCTGGAGTTCCTCAAGGCTCTTTTTTGTCTCCTCTTCTTTTTAAGATATTTATAAATGACTTTTCGTCAGCTGTATCGAAGTATTTGATATTTCAATATGCAGAAGATACTGTCCTTTTAACAAAACATGTTTGTTACTCAAAAGCCATTGAGTTACTTCAAGAGAGTGTGTATGATGCAGTAGCCTGTTTTGCTAGCAACTTTTCACTAAACAGCAAAAAAAAAACTGTTGTGCTTTAGAAATCCGCTCAAAAGAACTGTTACAAATTTACCACGTTTCTTCACTGTCTTAATTGCCAATTGTGTGAGCGTGTCCTCGTAGAATATGTCAACTCTATTAAATACCTTGGAGGTTTCTTTGACAGTCATCTCTCAAGGAATGATCATATGACATATAATTGCGGCAGGCTCAGAATTGTTTTATCACTACTTTTTAACATTAGAGCTATTGTTGCGATGCCCGTAAAAATCACTATCTCGCACGCCTTAGCATACAGTGTATTACGCTATGGCATTAAATAATTAATTATTATTATTATTATTATTATTATTATTATTATTATTATTATTATTATTATTATTATTATTATTATTATTATTAGTCCAAATTTTTTCCCTGTCGGAAGTTGAAACAATCCACCGGCTACCGGGCAGACGTGACGCTATTCCTAGGATTCTAGTGCGCTTCACTTCCATTGCTTCCAGAGAAAAGTTGCTTGAAGGCCGTAGGAAGCTACAAAGTCTTTGCGAACCTGGAAAGCGCCAAACGATATTTTTCAATGACAACTTCACAAGACTGAACCGGGATTTATTTTGGCGTGCAAGGACCAGGGCAAAAAAGAATGAGTACAAGTTTGTTTGGCTTAAACGTGGCAAGATCTACGTGAAAAAGACTGAAAGTTCTTCCCTTCTCCGAATAACCAGACCGGCTGACTTGGATCAAATTATGTAACCACCATGGCCAACACCTGCAGCCAGATCCCAAACTTTAAGTCTTTTAAGGACACATTTAGTCCCAGCTCAGAAAATGAATTTACCGTTGTAAACACCAATATCAGAAGCCTTCGAAAATAATGGGAAGAATTTAGGTTAGTTGCCTCGTCAGCAATTGGATTTGTTGACGTCTTCGTCCTGACAGAAATAAATGTTTCAGATGCTTGTCTGCACACGTTTTCAGTGCCAGGCTATCAATGCCGTTTTGTCTCGCGGCCTCACCGACGATGGGGCGGGATCGCTATCTTTGTTGGAGATACGTTTGATATTGCACCCATTGACGTGAACTTCGTTCATGCGGAATGCTTAGCGCTGACGATATCTTGCAGTACTCGATGTATAAGGTTGCTAGCTCTATATCGGCCACCTTGCAACAGTGTTACCCGTTTTCTGCTGGAACTCGAAGAAACAATAAACTCATGGAATTCAGTGGAAGAATTATGTTTAGTGGGGGACATAAATATAAATACCATGTGCCCCACAGTAGGCTCTGTATCCGATTACTTGTCCCTCTTGTCCTCGTGCGGTATTTCTAATACAATAACCGTTCCTACGCGGGAAGAAGTATTTGATCACCATGTAACAACGTCTTGTCTAGACCATATCGCTTCACGTGCTCCTCACTACTCCCGTATTTCTTGTGTTATTTTGCAACGTTTTGCGGATCACTATCTCGTCGCTTGTCGATCGTTTCCATCATTTCCAATGCCAACTGCTCGTCGAACTACTACACCCAATAACTTAATTTACATCGCTATAACGGACCAGAGGATCCTATATAACCTTAATAACAGTTTTAATTGGATGGCTATAACTGATTCTAATTCACCAGAGAATGTGTATAGTATCTTCTGCGACCAAATAAAAAGTTCCAAAATATTTCTAAACACGTCGTAATAAAGAAACGTAGAAACGATTATAATTGGTTGACCGCAGACATAATGCGTGCCATTTCTTGCAGAGACATGCTTTGGAAACGGTTTAAAAAATAAAAAAATGCCTCAAAAAATAAAAACCTCCATCTCGAGTACAAAGCCGCAAGAAATAGGGTAGCTGCTTTGATAAGATACACGAAGCATCAGTACTTTTTCCAAAAATTTCACTAGTCATCAAAGAATGCAAGAAAAACATGGTCACTGGTAAATTATCTTCGTGGCAAGAGCGCCGCAAACATCAGCCCAATTTCTTCCTTTCCATGCAAATCGGTCGAGGTCGCACATAAACTCAACCGTTTGTTCGCACTGGCTTCCGAGAACGCATCTTCAGGTCAGGCCAGCGGTTTATCAACGGTTTATCAGCGAATCTGCTACAAAGGAACTTTACAGCCTTATCCAGTGATCTGCTCTTCATGTTAAACAATTTTCTTGACACCGCGCGTATCCCGCAAGAGCTTAAGACCGCAATTGTTAAACCGCTTTTTAAAGGAGGGCAAAGGGATGACATGAAAAACTATCGACCTATTTCTATACTACCTATACTTTCTGATATCATTGAAAAATTTCTCCTGAAATCCATGTCATCTTTTGTTGAAAAATTTTCCATTTTGTCGACTCGACAGTTTGGTTTTGTTACCGGTCGTGGTACGGTAGCCCTCTTAGAGGAATTTTCTGATGAACTGTATTTGGCTTTCGATCAAAATTTGTTTAGCGTTGCTTTATTTTTCGACATATCTAAAGCTTTCGATACAGTTCATCACGGGAATCTATCACAAAAACTATATTCCAGCGGTTTTAGCGGTCCATTTTACGATGTCCTCAAAAACTATCTTGCAGAACGGTCGCAAGTAGTCGTCGTAGACGAAATGATAAATGCAAGTGGTAAGCTTCCACTTAAGGCGGGAGTTCCTCAAGGTTCTATCCTATCACCTTTACTTTTCAATATATTCATCAATGATTTATCTCAGGTTGTTTCAAAATGTTTGGTGTTTCAATACGCTGACGGCACTACGTTGCTCTCAAAATATTTTTCTACGACATCGCTATCTCGAATCTTCAGAACAATGTGGTCAAGACAAGGATTTGGTTCGCTGATAACTGTTTAAAGGTTAATGCCTCAAAAACCCAACTCGTTTGCTTCAGGTCCCCTTTAAAACTAACTGTAATAGACACACCAATTTTCCTGCATAGTCACAACTGTCAACCCTGTCGATGCGTGCCAGTCAACTACGTAAACTCTGTAAAATACCTCGGAGTATTCTTCGACAGTGATATGGCGTGGCATAGTCAACTATCACATATTTGCAATAAGCTTAGAAGCGCTGCGTGGTTATTTTTTCACCTTAAATCTATCGTCTCGTTTCAAGTAAAAAGTATGGAATTACCGTTTTTGCGTTTTGCCCCACCCGATGGCAAAATCGTGTTGATTCTTTGTTAAAAAATATACAAAAAAAGATAGCCTACAACATTCCGTCGATCCCAAATCCGAACACCTTCTCAGCGCTTGGCCTGCCATGCTTCTGGACTCTTTTTGTGCAAACTGTGATGCCACGGCATTTTTGGTTCAGTGATTTAAAGTATGTTACACAGCCCCCCGAAGCCTTCGTAGTAGTGTTCGCTTCGCAGTTCCTTGTTCCTCAACGAGCTATGGTAAAGCTAGACGTTGTGTTTACGTGGCGAAAATTCTGAACGATTTGCCGAATGAGGCTTTCTCCATAACATGAAAAAGGCATTGAAAAACATGATTTGTTCACTGTAACATGGTTGCTGCAGCATTCGAAATTTATACTGTTCATCATTTCTAAAAAATGTACTTTTTGTCCTCTTGGTGTCGATTGTTGACTGTTTATTTGCTCCTTGTTCGTGTTAAGCTTCCTATGTTAGTCCTCCTGCATTATCTTGCTATTTGTCGATGCTAAAGTGAATATTGCACGCTCGTCTGCTGATGTTGCCGGGCCAAGTCCCTCAAGGCACTGGTGGCTTTGACAGGCCCGTTTCTTGTACTCTGTATTCCTTTGTGCAATAAAAATTATTATTATTATTATTATTATTATTATTATTATTAGGTATCTAATTAATAATAATAATATTATAATTTTTATTAATATTAAAAAGCTAGGATAATTCTTGGAGAAGAGCGCCTCCGACCGGCCGGCGGTATTTTGGAAGTATATACGCAAGCGCTCTAATAACCGCGAATCGTGTTTTAGCATGCTCGACTCTAGAGGAGTAGAAGTCCAAGCAGTCGCGGATTGTTTTGCGGCCCGTTTTTCATGCTTATATAAAGCGTCAGGTTTCCACGGTGGTGTCAGTCAGCAGCACACCACGACTCCTACATCTAGTCCTGTGTTATTGGATGAAAAGCTCATCAGTGAATGCCGTAAGTGCTTGAAGCATTCCCTATCCTGCGGCCCTGATGGCATCCCCTCCGCAATTTTATAAGCTTACAGCGGTATATTTGCCCCAGTATTGACCTACATATGTATCTCACACGATTCGCGCTCTAATAACCGCGAATCGTGTTTTAGCCTGCTCGACTCTAGAGGAGTAGAAGTCCAAGCAGTCGCGGATTGTTTTGCGGCCCATTTTTCATGCTTATATAAAGCGTCAGGTTTCCACGGTGGTGTCAGTCAGCAGCAGACCACGACTCCTACATCTAGTCCTGTGTTATTTGATGAAAAGCTCATCAGCGAATGCCGTAAGTGCTTGAAGCGTTCCCTATCCTGCGGCCCTGATGGCATCCCCTCCGCAATTTTACAAGCTTACAGCGGTATATTTGCCTCAGTATTGACATACATATGTAATAACTCTTTGAATACTTCCACTTTCCCTCCCATGTGAAAAACTGCTCCTGTTTTTTCCTGTATTTAAGTCTGGCTGCAAAACCGATGGCTCGAATTACCACCCGGTTTCTCTTCTCTGTGCCACGTCTAAGACTTTTGAGCTTGCTCTTCACAACATATTTTCTTTTACTGTGAAAAAAACATTGATTCCAAATCAGCCTGGCTCTCTCACTGGCCGCTCCACTGTCACAAATCTCGCAAGATTCATGACACAGATCTCCTAGCCGGTACTCCAAAGGGGGCAAGTTGACACCATGTATTGTGACCGCAGCAAAGCTTTTGATGTGTTCAGCCACTCACTGCTTCTCATCAGGCTTACTTGTCAATTGTAAATCTCTTACGCAGTCATCTTATGGATAAATCGTGTTTTGTTAACGTCAACGGCCAAACGTCTTACATGGCAACTTGCGGCGTCCCTCAAGGATCAGTGTTAGGACCTCTCCTTTTTTTCAATTTTCATTAATAACGTTCTTTCCGCCATTTGTCATTTTTCATTCCTTCTATATGCCGATGACAAAGATTTTAAGGCAATTCACACTGTGATGACTGTCGCATCCTGCAGTCTGACCTGTTTTCTTTTTCTAAATGGTGCACAGATAAAACTTCACCTTGAATGCTGCTAATATCAAAGTAATGACTTTCACCCGCAAAACAGCAAGCATTTCTTTTTCTTCTTCAGTATATTCTGTACCACAGTCTAAGGTCCGTGAGATCAATGATCTCGGTGTACGTTTTTATACAACCTTACACATTTCATCTCACACTACGCGCGTTGCAAAGCGGGGTATGCGCACTCTTAGCTTTGTTTGCAGACTATCGAGAGAATTCAATTCTCCTACACCATTCCGCAAGTTTTACACAACAATCTGTTTTATTCAACTCGAATGCGCGTCGGTCGTATGGAACTGCATCTCTAGAGCCAACTGCGACATTATAGATTGGGTCAAGAAAAAGTTTCTAAGCATATATCATCACCGTTTTGCTAACACGTATGCAGGGCGTTTCTCTAGCACTGTTGGATTATTGTCATTGCCCTTACTTCACTGCCGACGTAATCGCACTGACCTTCTGTTTCTTTTCAAACTCCTTCAGGGTATCCTCATGTGCCCCGAATTCCTCAGTTGTATAATGTTTCATATTGCACGCAAGGTCTCCAGAGAAGACAGACCTTTCCATGTTCCTGCCTGTGATAACCAAGACTCAACCTTCCACAGAATACAGTTTTTATGGCGCCCACTTTCATGACCTTGATATTTTTCACAACTCTCTGTTTTTGTTCTTTTCTGAGCTTACGTTGTTTCTCATAGTTTCATATAGTGGTCAACTGCCCTTCTCCTTCTTTTTCTTGTGTATTCATTTTGCGCCTTGTTGTATGCACACTCTTCTTTTCAAGATTATTTTTATTCATTGTTTTGTTTTACTTATGTCCCCTGCCGTTTTTATTTTTTTATTGTGGTATGTATGCGTGCGCCAGCACTGAGACTGCATGGTTGTTCCTGGGCACGATAAATAAAATTATTGATTGATTATTATCATTATTATTATTTCTACGCAGAGCACAGTGACGACGGAGGAAGAGGAGGCTGAAGTCCTCATTTATTTGAAGCGACTCGGTGTCGGCGCGGCTACCCTTTTCCCGTTTTCATCAATCCATATTTAAATAAATGTACCTCATCGTAACAGTTTTGGTGGAGGTGCGGTGTAAAACAACGGTGGCCCCGAAGAACAAGGACGGGCCCACCGCGGAGGCACAATGCTTGGGGCTTCGCCGAAGTTGCCGGATTGATCATCTCGGTCAACCAACCATACAAGCCATGTCGGTCTACCACCTAAGATGGCTTCCGATGGCGACAATTTGCCACCTACTTCCTGCTTCCCGTGGTAGCCCTACATCAAACCCTGAATATTCACCGGAAAACCCAGGAAAAACCAGCATCTGCATCTACCAACAAGCCAGCCGGTTCAATGGCTGGGGTAACACCACCACGCCGAGCAGCGTTGACTTATTCCTCAAGGCAACCGCGTCTTTGGGGCATGAAAAGCACGAAGAAAGCTTGGCGCATGCGTCTCTGTACCATATTCAGCTTCAGAATCCTGAAAAGTGATACTGATATGCTGCAACAATATCAAACTTTTCAGTATTTCTCCGAATACCCTATTTTTGCAATCTTTCTGCAAGCGGATGTTTAGCGTGTTCACCAATATATGAGTGGATTCGAAGGCATTTGTAAAGCAGATTCAGCGAAATCATTGGAAGTACAAAAGTAAACGCCGAATACTTTCACTGCATACCATATTTATGACAAAGCAGTTGCACTGCAATCAAGAACCACTGATGGCAATGTGTCAAATCAAATGAAATCAAATCAGGTTTATTTTTCCATAAAGAAATGGAAGGAGGCCTGGACAAAAAGTGAAAACTAGTTCACTTGACAAAGGCTCAGGCCCCCATTTACATGGCAGACAGCAGTGGTGACCAGGGGAAAAAAGAGAGAAAAAAATGCACATATGGAAAAAAGCACATAGTTATACAATTTAGTTGCAATTATACAAGTATGATAAGAATATAATGAGATGCAACACAGAATAATACAGTAATATAATGTAATATATCACTGTAATATAATATTATTACCGTGATATAATGGGATGCAAAAAATATAAAGCACATAATGTAAATCAATGTGATTTGAGACAATTATACAAAATATAGACAATATAAATACAAGGTTTCCTACAGTTGCATAATAAAAAAGCACGTAAACTTTTGATTCACATTTTCTATGTTAATATTGTTCTCATGCAGATAATTCAGAAGAACAGGAAGAGTGTGCGAAGCATCTGCGTACCATAAGATGTTCGAGAATACGGCACGCTCCATATGTCTGTATTACGTGTAGGGTAAATGTGTGCCCTCAATGTTAACTGAGCAATAGACTCTAGCATCTTGTCAAGGGTGATAATATTTTGTTTGTATTTTATTGCCAGCGTATATGCATAAAGACTTGGAACGGAGATAAGGTTAAAGCGCTCGAAAAGGCGTTTTGTATGTGCGTAGAATGGCTCACCAGCTATGTGTCGAAGGGCTTTCTTTTGAAGCGTATGCAGGCGGTTTATGTCTGTTAAAGTTGTTTTACCCCAAAGAAGCAAGCAATAATTCAAGTGAGAGGCAAGTTCAAGTTCATTGGGCGATAATTAAAACCTTGTATTCTCACCAGTGCAACCATCCTCTATGCACTTTGTCATGACACCAATGGTTGAAAACGCGCCGTGTGTGGTAACGATGCTTGACAGTTCAAAAGTAGACTCTTGATCTCACACGTAATCCATCACGAACACATTGAAAATTATCCGGTGCGCGAAGCACCGCAAACTACGGTGAGTCCAGCGGCCCATCGGAACGGCGGGAAATAATTGCAGCTCACCATTGAAGTGCGTGCGCTAACTGTATGCGCGTAAGGTCCACACTTCTGTCGACGCTGTGTCTCAACAATAGACGAGTCGCCTCGAAGGTCAATATTTCCCATTGTCATCAAATACGCGAGCAGCTGCGCGATCCCCGCTGTGGCATCATCCAAAGCCACCAGGTGGGTAAGGATGTCGCGTTTATTCTTAGCCAAAACGAATGCAGAGATTATTCACTTCACGCCTCCAGCGCGGTCGTCTTGCTGCACCAAAGCGCAGCACTCGTGTCGATGACCCTCCCCTTGCCCAGACCACTCCAGTGGAGTCAAAATTGTGTAGCTTGTGGTCACGGTGTCAGAGTTTCCTGCATAGAAGTTCGTGCACCTTTGTCGCTATGAATGAAAAATCGCGAAGCCAACTCTTGGCGGTGACCTTGACACGTCACTTTCGCTTACGAGAGCATAAGAAGTGCGGAGATCCTCCCCGTGGGGTGGTAGAAAAATGACGGTATTCCGCCACATATAAATGTTTCAGGAAAGTCAACATCTGTGCTCTCTGCGAGGTGGTCTGGGCAGACACTGCATGGTCGTTCTTTTGATTCCTGCCCGCTAGCTTCAGTTTACCATTTCACATGAAAAATAAAAAAGTTTCCTTTCTTCTGCAGTTGAAGAACAATAGTGACATTACATAGAATTTAAAAGCAAAAGACACAGAAATTTTCGAACGCGTGAATGTATTTAAAAAGATATTATGAGCGAGAAGTATGACTGAATATGTGAATGAGCGAAAGGTGTGAAAATGAAAAAAAAGAAATTATTAGAGTGCACCATGCATATCAGCACTTCTTTGGCACAAGGTGGGCGAAAATGTTGGACTAAAACAGAGAGAGAGAGAGAGTAGGCTTTACAAAGAAGGAAAGGGTTATGGTGGAAGACCCTCCAAAGCAGGGCTTGTCCCCAGCTGTGCAAATAACAGCTGCATGGTAGAGGGAATGAAAGATAACAGAATGAGAAAAGCGATAAAGAGACAGATAGAAACGTCCGCACACAAACGCTGACCCAATGGCCTATAGGTAGGTCACATGGTTTCACATATCCATAATGAGCAAACTGACGTGTTCAGTGCCTGCGGTGTTGAACATGGTCTATAAAAATATCCGAGGACCCTGTCCTCTGTCATTTCAGGGTGCTATCGTCCAGTTTTTCGAGAGCGCTTTTCTAGCAACACTGTAACGATGGAGGTTACAGCGAAGATACCTGATCGTCTTCTCGCCCCCGCAGTACCAGTTGTCGCAAGTAGGGCTGTGACCCATTCCACTGCGTAGTGAATGGGCATTCGTGAATACGAGGCTGAGCCGCACAAGGGTCTACTTTGCATTGCGTCGTCGGTGGAAATGAATTGGCACAGATACGTCATAGCTATAAAGACGTGTTCTAATAATTTTTTGGAGCATCAATGTGCCATTGTAGGCTTGCGCGCGAACGAGCGATGCGTCGTTTCTTCATATTTTCTCAATGGTGATATCTGTATACGGTGGGCCCAATGACAAATCGGGCAGCGTCCTCCGCACTGCGATGCCAGAAGTGGCCGCATTGGCCCGGTTAGCACTGATGGATGTTGTGTCTCATGTCGACTGCGTGGTAGATGAGTCTGATGTGTGCGAGTTCTTCCTTGTGAGGTGCGTGATAGAATCGCGACAGAAGAAAGTGCACAGCTGCCTTCGAGTCACAAACGATGGATCATGACTATCGTTATTCACGAACGATTCACTCCCTAGCAGCACGGATGGCTGTGAGTTCTTTAGCCGTCGATGACGTCATATGATGAAAATTCATCATGATAGATTTAGCGGGAACAATCGCTTCAGTAGCTGAGCTTTTGGAGGAAACAGAAACACCCGTATAATCTGAAATCGTTCACTGTGCTATTTTAAATGAAATGGGTGTAATTACATGCAAATTTGTCGCACAGGCACCGGTTAGTCCTTTGCTCCGACGTGTAATAAAAAGACAAACACATTGAGAAGAACAAAACCATAGGGATATAACGATCCCTGCAGAACTAGTTTCAGCTTACAGCTTATATGTCGTAAGCTGAAACGTCGTGAAGCCTGCGCCTGAAGTTCAGAGTCGCAGTTCACAAGATGGATTACCTAAACGTAGTATTTTGTTTCAGTTCATTGTTGCACTTGTGAGAGCCACAATTTACATTTTATTTTAGATTTTATTTTTATATTTATTGTCCAGAACATCCCACATGAAAGGGTCATGTGCATGTATGTGTCAATAAAAGTCGTAACAAGAACAATATCTTCCAAGAAATTTAAATGAAATTTCCGAGATTGTCGCTTCGTCGAGAAGGTGTACATATACACGCTCTGCCACAATTTGAGATGTTTCGGTTGGCTGTGCACCCCAGAGTTTGTCCAACGACAGCATTTTTCTAACTTCCCATTTGTTGAGTTACTAAGCAAATAACAATCAGCCTTTGTATGAACCGTCTGCAATTTTCTGAACAGCTTATTGTGGCAGCCCGAGTATTGAGTACCAAGCGTGATTGAGGCATAGCCGCAAACAGATGCCAGCAAAATATATTTTTTAACAAATCCCTACGACCTAAACTTAATTTTCGGCTTGTGTTAAATGTTAGGTAGATAGATGACTAAAATTTTGAATAAAATATTTCTTGTAGTTTATATAATTGATTACCCTTTGCATACTCGCTGGAATTGAAGCTCACAAAAAGTACAAGTATGATGTGTATCGCGCACGGAGCACGCACAGTGAAGACGACGCCATCCCTTCACCTATACACGAGGTGTTTGCGTTTCCAGCGAAGGCTACCTTAAAACAGTCAATTCTAAGGCCCGTATTCTGAAACGCTCCTCAACTCAGACCATTTCCTTACCTTACGTGAGGAGCCCTTCATGCCTCCTTACCTCAAGGAGCTCCTTCAGGGCTACAGTGTATTCTAAAAGCTTCCTTCAACGTTCCTTTGGAAAGTGCCTCCTCAGTGAGGTAATGTGCGTATTTCACGAGTCTTAGTTCGAGGGTAGATGTGAAATATTAAATAAACGTTCACTTTCAAGCTAGAACCAAGCATATGTGTAATATTTTGTTATGCGCACCGATAAATGTTGACGTGCGCACTGCTATTTTGCTAGGCAGGTGCACATATTGTTCTGCTTTATTTAACTTTCTGCTTTTGCGGCAGGCAAAAATTTTGCTCTAGCAACATTGGCGACAACCTTCTGACCATTTCTGACCACGCTAACCACGCTTCTCACTGCTTCTGACCACGCTTCTGACACACCCAACGCGTCATTTTTCTGACAGGTTTTGATAGCCGCGTACGCCAGAAACATGCCCGGGAAGCTGTTTTACTGCGACGACGAAAAGGACCTCGTAACAGAGCTTGTACGAAAGTACACGTGTTCAATCGAGAACAACAAATCCGATACCGTGTCGCTGACGAGAAAGTTGAAGGCATGGGAAGCTTTGACTGCCGAGTTCAACAGCGCTGAAAATGTGCGGCCGCGCACTGTCGCCCAACTACGGAAGCTATGGGACAACATGAAGCAGCGATGGAAAAAAGAAAAAGCAAAGCAAATAAGGGATGCCATGGCTACAGGTAAGATTGTGCTATATTAGAGTTTGTACTTGTGTTCGAGCCGGTGTCTATCGCAGGAGGTGGGCCGCCGCCGGAACCGATGGATGATCGGCTGTTGCAGATCGAGGCTGCAGTTCCCCATCTATCGGAACGGGTCAACAACCCCTACGATAGCGACCGACCACCATCAAAGCAACCGGGCGATCGCGTGGCCGATATAATCGCCAGAATGACCCAGAGCAACGCGGAGGACAGTGACGACGGTCAGTGACGACCGGCCTCTATACGCAATATTACAGAGTGTGTGTTTCTGTGACATTGCTAGGTTTGATAAATCGTTGTGCTAGCTCACCGGTGTATACGGTGTGTCGAGACAGATATAACGCACCTACACGTAATTCTGCCGAAGCGTGCATTCAATGCTGTTTAACTTCTACTTACGCAACGACCAGTTATTTCATGCAAATGGTAAAGCCTCGCTTTCACTGATTCCCACAGTGTATGGGATCTGTTGTCTTCACGGTGTTGAGTAAATGAAAAAAAGAAACATGCAAGCACAGTGAGGGCAGAAGCACTGTGTCACGTTTGTTTGCATGGCACTGCTTATCCATTGTGATGTTAGCATTATTATGCATACCAGCTACGCTGAGCTATATATATAGTTGGTAGCACCTTCAGAATGCAAAAAAAGAATACACGCATAAGTATGCAGAAGGTCTTTATTCCTTGGTTATTTGTGCGGCCAGTATGTGCATGTTTTATTATGCTGTGAAACCGATACCAAGCAGTGTTATGCATGCGAACAGTAAGATCACTCACCACTTACTGAAATTTCATCTTTCTTAGGCACTGCCTCAAACACGGCGCACCATATCTACATGTAGATAGATGTGGCTGTATAAAAATGTAATTTTGAAGTAACAAAAAAGCCATAGTGCCATAGTAATACTCTTAATCCAAACGTATCCATGTTTCTTTATTGTGTAGCCTTGTGCACGTCAGTTTTTCTGGGCTCTTGAATGCACGAGTAGTATACAAACCACAATGACAGCCAAGTGCAAGACGAAATGTGCAGGGTCCTCTATTTTCTTGTGTATAAGGACCATGAAGTAAGACACTACGACATTCTCCGTGGCCTACCGCTTAGTTTATATGAGTACGATATTTAGCTTCAACTGTAAGCACTTGAGATGGCCAAATAAAGCACAAACAGCGGGCACTGGTATTCAGTCAGTTTTTATTTCACAGTATGACAGAACACTACACAGCAGCATAGATAATTGTCTTTGTATTTTCAACAAACGCATTTTTATTTTTGCAGATCGTACCCTGGAATTAAGCAGCACTGACTATTCGTACATGGATTCTGCAAATGCAAGATCCCCATTACCAGCAGACCCTACTGAGGGCTCATCTGAGCCTGTGCAAGCCACACAGCAAGCCTCTCAGCCGACTCAGTGCACTGCAACCCAGTCAGCGTCGTCGCAAGAAACAGCGGTTAGCCGGCGTGCGCTTTTGCAGCAGACGCTATCCACTGAACTGGACTCCCGGCTGCAAGCATTGCAGGATGAAAGATGCCAAAGAGCCACAGAGCACAAAGCCAGAATGAGAATGATGGAAGAGGAACATGGATGGAAAAGACAGCAATATGCTGACGAGGAGAAGAAAAGAAGTTATTTGCACAGGATGCAATTTCGGCTTCTGAGGGCTAAACCGAAGGTCTCCTCAATGAAAGCGGAAGTTCTTGCCAAGCAGCTGGCCGGTGATGAGGCAAACTAGCTCTAAATAAACAAGTTGTTACAGTATTTCGTGTAATGTTCCATTTGAGCCATTACTCAACAATTATAGATAGGAAACAGGACATACACATTACATAAAACGACGAATGTTTACATGTCCTGTAATAGCACACTAGTGCTGTCATCATGTTATAATGGTCTGTGGTTTGTTCAGTCTATCTCCCCATTCTGGTGAGCTGCAGTGCTCGAAAAGCGTCTCTCAATGAGCCGCCTTCGCAGCTGGTTGCCACGAGGAGTGTCAGCTGGTGCAGGCCCTGGTTCACTTGCTTCTTCTTCTTCATTGCCATTCAACCACAAATCACGCAATTTAGACGCCAGATTGTGAAGTGATGCACATGCTGTTATTATTGCACATGTCCTCTCCTTTTTTGTTTGCAGCTTTGTCTTCAGGCAGCCAAACCGCCTCTTCCAAACTCCAAATGCTCTCTCTATTGAGTTCCTCGTTTTGATTTGGCTCTTGTTGTATCTGCACAAAAGTACACAAAGTTACAGCAGAATTAGTTTAGATAAATCTGTCGGGCTGTCAGACCACAGATGAGCTTAATTATTCGAACTTGCTCTATACAAACAGCTGTCGTACATTCCCATCAAAACTGCATGTTAAGTAGTGCGTTATGGCACTACATAAAGTGCATGGCAGCTTTTGAGCAACATCTAACAAAGGGCACACTTTCCAGCTGCACTGTTTCATGCACAAAGCACTTTTTTAACTGTATATCCTTTAATTCAAGTGGTGCATGTTCTCTATGGCACTCACCATAAGATACATGTACACCGCCAAACTGCACAGAATCAATGGAAGTGATGAAATTAAATGTGCATCCTGCCTTTTTTCTGCAGCTGTCTGGTGGTTTTTCAGGGGTGGCATGAGGTACGGCAGACAGGCGTATCCCTTGTCTTCCAGAAGCATCCCAGACACACTTCTCTGCTCGTATGATGTCATCACACGACTGTTTTCAAAAATTCGGCTGTCATGAACAGACCCAGGCCAACCTGCAACAACATCAAAGAACTGGAGCTCGGGTCCTGTCACAGCCTGGAACAGCAAAAAAAAAATGAAATGTGATTTTAGAAACACTGCGTACCTGTGCCCACAATAACACTTCAACACAGAATGAAGAAAACGTTTGTGACATACATTCATCATCATCACCCTACGTTTATGTCCACTGAAGAACGAAGGCCTCTCCCTGTGATATTCAATTACCCCTGTCTTGCGCTACCTGATTTCTATTTATGCCGACAAATTTCCTAACTTCATCACCCCACCTAGTTTTCTCCCGTCCTCGAGTGTGCTTACCTTTTCTTGTTATCCATTATGTAACTTTAATGGTCCAACGGTTATCCATCTTATGCATTACATGACCTGCCCAGCTCCAATTTCTTCTACTAATGTCAGAATATCGGTTATCCCCTTTTGCTCTCTGATCCACACCACTCTCTTCCTGTCTCTTAACGTTAGGCCTAATACTTTTCGTTCCATCTATCTTTGTGCGGTTAACCTCCAAGTTACTGCCCCATATGTTAGCCCCAGTAGAATGCAATGATTGTACACTTTTCTTTTCAACTACAGTGGTAAGCTCCCAGTCAGGATTTGGCGGCGTCTACCGTATGCACTCCAGCCCAATTTTATTAAATTTCCTTCTGATGCTCAGTGACATAAATTACTTCAGCTATAACTAGCTTACACGTTAAAACGACACGAATAATACACGAGAGGAAATTAATACACAGTACAACAAAACAACAAGAAACACTGCAGACGGGCGCTGGCGCGCCCGTCTGCAGTGTTTCTTGTTGTTTGGATTAACTTACCCAGAAAAACGTATTATATCGTTCAAATAAACTTGTGACATACACGGTCCGCACAGCTACTCATCGTGCAATGGTATTTTAGCTACCTCGACATGTCACTAACGCGCAGAAGTGCGCGGGCGTCAATCAACGAGGTATTTCTTGAAAACAAGTAAAAAATCAAATGCCCACAACTTACCTGCACATTTATCGAGAACACGCCTTTTCGGTTCCTGTAAACTTCTGCATTGTCTCCTCCGGGACTGATAATTTGTACGTGCGTGCAGTCGATGCAGCCAGTTACACCCGGAAAGCCAGCGATATTAAAAAATCTTGTCTTCACGGACTTGACTTCTCCACTTGTCGGCATGCGCACGTACTTGCGGAACAGTCTCGCGCATATTGCTTGCGTCACCTCCCAGATGCTTCTGCTCACAGATGGCTGCGACACGTTTACGAGGCCCCTAACAACAGTCTGCATCGCGCCGGTTGCGTAAAATCGGAGTGCGATGAGGAGCTTCAACACAGGCGGAAGAGGCTCTCCTCTTTTGTCGTCAGTTTTGTTGAGCCGCAGCTCGTTCAGTAGCAGTACAACAGACTGCTTGGAGAAGCGATATCGTGACCGAAATTCTTCATCGCTCTATAGTTCCAAAGGGTTCAACCAATCTCTCAGGTTTCTCGTTGAAGGTGAAGGATAGCGGTACACCTCACCGTACACGAAGTCAGTAGCTCGTAGCGCGAATTCCTCAAAATTATCGACATTGCTGGCAGTGAACGAGCCACACACCGCCATTTTTTTTTTGTTCAACTGGCAGCGGCGGTACTGTAGCGGCGGCGCGTAGGCCGCGGCACCGAAGCCGCGTAATTGCCGCGATTGCCGCGGTGCTTCTAGTGCCATCTGTCGGCAAATGAGAGAATTTACAAAGTGCTGCAGAGAAGCGCCCTTTTAGTGCAAGGAGTGAGGCAAGGCGGAACCAAGGTAGCTCCAACGCTAGCTTAACTTAAGGGAGCTCCAAGGAAGGCCTCAGTGAGGGCACCTTAGTAAGGAGCGTTCCAGAATATGTTATAAGGCGTCCTCAAGCAGATGAGGTCTCCTCAGTAAGGTAAGGAGCGTTTCAGAATACGGGCCTTAGTCGCTAATCGATGCACTCAGAATAAACTCTATAGTTCATGCACCCAATTCCCATCCCAAATCAAAAGGAATTCCGTTTCATCTACGCTCAATGGAGATTGAATCGCCTTCCAGCTTTTTATAAAATTATTTCTTTTAAAACGCAGGCAGTACAAGCAGCAAGAAGACGTTGCAAGTACACTGTGTCGATCGGTACTATATGGTACCAACGCACAGTACAGCAATGCATGTCTATTATTGATTGATATAGTAATGAAATCGTAATAAATAACAATGCAGAGCCACTACCACATCTGCGTCTCCTTCCTTCATGCCACAGCAAATGTCTGTGCAATTCTTGCTGTGGACTCAATAAATACTCTAAAGCATTGTCACACTGTCATGACGGCGTAAAATAAGACACTGTGCAATGTGTCTTCAAAATGTTAACTCTTTATTGGCTGAACCTGTGCCCAGAAAAAGAATTAGTAAGTGGCACTCAAAGCACAACAATACAGCGAACACAGTCGGCGATCGTCGAAATATGATCTGCGGGTCAAGTGCGTCAGACGACTTGTTGAAGGTTGTAGCGTAATCGCTGGTACTGCATATACACCTTCCAGAAAGTACAATAATATTCACATCATGGACACAATCTGATTACACAAGGTTGGGCGAGGACATACTAGATGTCACATAAAATCAACAATAACATTCAATCAAGTTCAGTCAAGTTCAATCAAATTCAATCATGCAGTTGCGTCTTGTGCTGAGCTTGATTCACTTGATAACAGGTAAAATGTAGTCCCCAGAATAAAGAATAAGAAAGTACGCGTACGTGCTAGTATAGTCACGCAGTATCGGGCTGGGCATCGACCAAACTGTTTCTTAATATCCTTAGCTGTTTGTATACATAGTATTTTAACATTCAACTTAGGAAATTGCAAGTACTTCTACTATATGCATAGTTTGTACCCACTTGAAAAAAATGTTTTTTCCTAGCACCACACTGAAGCATACAGAGTTGAAAGTTTGTTGTGCCTACCTGGCCATCAGCTGAGATTTTCTAACAGCTGCGTGCACGTGCATTAGGGCTACCTCCCACATCATGAATCTGTGCAATTCCCGTAGCGGGAATTATGACACAACTTCCGCTGAAGATACTGTGCTTGTTGCAAAGGCCATGCTTTAATGCTGATTAATTGAGGGCACGTGTAAAATCATATAAGAGTTTTGTGATTACACTGGAGCAGCAACATATACTGTTAGTTTGTGTTGTATATTTCTGAGCCGCTACACATCCAAGCAGAGGTATTTTGTGCTGTAGGCGAAACAGGTGGCCGCCTAGGTGTGGCACTTCTAGATGGGCATGATGGGCACCGCACGCCTTGTCGTCCCTCACCCCGCTTTATCATTCACATTTCACTAATGGGCAATGGACAATGCTGGATTCCCTTGGATACCCAATGTTGGCTGCATTTTGTATGACTGATTGTTGAAAGAACAATGAACTGATGCCTGGAAACCTGTGCACTAACTTTCGTCCCATTTTAATTACCAGTGCCTTACAATGTCTCTTAAAATTCTTCATCTGATACACCTAAATTTGGTGCTGGAGTGGATGGGAGCGCTGTTATTTGACTTTACCTAGGGTGGCAAACACGTTCTAAAATTCAATATTTCCAAAGGCATCAAAGGCGGTTTAGGGATGGGCTGGGCTACTGCATGCACTGCTCTCCCACAAATTTCACGAGCTCTTTCACCACGTTACATCTCACCAGGCAGCTCAGCAGCAGGAAAGTGGCCTCTTTTTCAGCCCTTTGCCTCCAGTCAATGCAGATCATTCGAAAGCTCTTGGTTGCATTTATAATAGAAATATTTCGTACTGTAATGTGCTATTCAGTGTAGACAAACTTATTTGACTTTCATGCTGCATAATTCCTATACGGACACAGGCAAATTATCATAAGCATTAATAAAATACATGTACTGAAGTGCATTGGGTGCATGCATTAGTGGTCACCCCCTGCACCAGAAGAAAAAATGGAAGAAATTGATAAAGCGTATGTTTTTTCCTCTAAGTGCCGCAGATGTCATGCATGGCACCTGCGTATCCTGTAAAGAAAACCACTACATCTTCATTCAATTCAACGTTTAATTACTCTCATCCATGTGATCTTGAACTGTTCCTCATAAAAGCTTAATGAATGCAAAAATTAAAGAAAGAGAAAGAGACATAAAGGTACACAATTGATACCCCAATATGCATTGCCACCCTTTCTTTCACACTGTAATGGGGTTAGCTAGTGAGAACATGCGATGTTATAACCTAATATGTGTCATCTAGTAGCAAAACTTCAAAGCTTGCTGCACGACTGAGGCAATGGCTAATTGCTTGCCTTAAGCGTCAGCAAGTTGTATACATTGCGCTTAGAAAACATACGATTTACTTGCAGCCTGTGGTATAACATAGATCACCTATATGTAAGTCCCTTGCTGGTACATCATCTCGTAAGGGCCTTACGTCAAGTGCTCTTTGATTAACAAGCTGAAGTTATGAGCGCAACATTCATGTTATATTCATGCTTCTGAAGTGGGACCCATAATTTATTAAGAACGCAGTTTAAATTTTGTGTATCATTGGTAAATTTTGCTCCAGAGCTTCCCTAAAAAAGTTGCGTGAGAAAATTAAAACGTGTACCAGACTTTACCTAGTGAGAAACAAAGTAGAAAAAATAATATAGACTACAAAAAAGTTATGCACAGAGCGCCATCAAATCGTGAAGATATGGATGCTCACACAGACTGCGATATTAATACAGGTATTTATTAGTAACTCAGAACAACCAAAGAAAATAGTAATAAAAAACCAACTAATTAACAGTGTGTAGCATGTCGTGAAATTTTACTGGGTCAAGTTAAGTGGCAATATCAGAGGGCAAGTTGTTCCATTAAATGATGGTATGAGGTATAAAAAGGCGTGCATATTGTAACATTTGACATGGTATGCACTTGATTTTGAGATGTAGAACCCGGCATGGAAAGACGACAGGCAATTACCGAAAGAAATCATTGTGAAGAGAAGTATGATGATAAAGTTTGTGAAGCGGGCAAAGACGCGCTTACTTGTGGTGAAGGAATAGCGCTTCTAAATCGGGACGTGCGCTTAATGATGACATGCTAGGGTAAGATGCAGAGTTAGAAAAGATGAAGCGAGCAACACCAATATTGGTTTTGCCAATATTCAATCTCATCAATGATGCGCATGCCTGCCAAGATCCTATATTAGCGATTTGTATTCGAGCTTCGGGCGGATTACTGTAGTGTAAGCAAATTTATGTATGTTTTAACAGGAGCATGCTTTAAGTTGTGTTTGATGATGCCAAGAGAGCGATTAGCAGCTGCAAGGATGGAGTAAATGTAATGGTTTCATGTTAAGTCGTAATGTAAGTGAACGCCTAGAAACCTACAGGTTAAGACAAGTTCCACAATACTACGTTCTACTCTATACGAAGTGGTAGACTTCGGTGGCTCGGTTAGTAAAAGAAATAAATTTTTGTTTTAGTAAGATTTATGGGCATTAACCATGACTTACACCATGTGTTAATTGCATCTAAATCATTTCGGAGAGTTACATGATCGTTATCACAAGATAAGTGTTGATAAAGTACACAATCATTGGCAATAAGTGTAATGCGGGGCGAAACAAAGGTAAGTCATTATAGCACAATTAACGATTAGTAACGGCCCAAGCACATTCCCCCGAGGCACTCCAGATGTGATGGGACTAAAGTAAGAGCTGTTAGCAGAGGTTTACTGTAATCTAGATACTAAGAAATCAGTTATCCACTCTAAAACATTTGGATGAATATTAGGTACTGAAAGTTTCGCAAGGAGTCGGTAATGAGTCACACGATCGAAAATTTCGGATGGGTCGATGAAAAACTTTATTAGGGTCCTTTAGGGTGCGCGCTAGCGCGCAGCGGGCCGCTTCTGCGTCGGGACAGAGAGGCCGAGCCTCACCGCCGCGTCGCGGGCCCGTTCGACCACACACCCATAACACTTCTACAAACCTGTCATTTTCATACTCAAACATGCGCAGTGTGATGTCAAGAAACGTGCCATCAATCGATGAATTCAAGTCATTAAGAAATACAGCGAGCTGTGTGTCACAAGAGTAGTCTTATCTGAAGCCGTGTTGGTATTTAAATATTAAACTGTGATCTCGCGAATTAATATTGTCTTCATAAGTTTGCAAATTGTGCTTGTTAATGATAGTCGTCGGTAGTTAAAGGCTGAGAACCATTTGCCGGATTTATAGAATAGGATGACTATAGCCAATGAGATGACTATAGCCAGTCTTGAGGAATGATTGATTCATTATGTGGTTTATGGGTGCAAGGGCCAGATTTGGCCAAAGAGCGCCAAGGGGATGATATTGGCTTGTCAGTGGTACATGAATGGTGAGTTATGAGGTGTGGATAAAACATTAGATGAGCCGTGGCTGTAAAGGGGCCTAAAAATAGTCGCTGTAAAGTGCGTAAAATTTACATCTGATAAGGTTATGACAATAATTAATGACATGTAATATGAAAATGAAGAATGCATTGAAAAAGAGTGATATGATATTCAAGATATTTCAGGTGTACTAATTTGCAAAAGCACTGCTGCCTAAACAGAGCCCTTGAACCATAAGGGCCTGGAGGCAGGTGCTATACTGAACTGTCAAAGCGGCATCCTCTGGAGAGAAGATGCGCTACGAATTTATTGGGCTTATAACATGTAGGACAGCATCGTTCAAGAAAGCGAGGACTGCTTTGGTTTTAAAAAGTGGATCTTTACCAAGAAACATGGAGGGATGAAGTTGGACACAAAGCGGTATGCAAGAAGAAAATGTTTCCTTCTCTCTGTTTCGGCTTCCCGACACTCCAGGAGGACGTGGAGGACGGTCAGCCTCTCACCACATCAACCACAGGTTGGAGGCTCGTTACCACTCAACAGAAAATTCTGAGTACCACATGTGTGTTCTATTCTGAGACGACACAAGAGGACATATGTTCTTCGTGTTTACGTAGTGTAGGGCCAGAAACCTAACTGTGGCTTAATCAAGTGGAGCTTATTTTTATTTTCAGTGTCCCACAAGCGTTGCCAGTGGCTTCGCAGTTTCGTTCGCAAAAAAGGCTTGAGATCTCTGGCAGGACTAGTAACGGTAAGATTAGTAGCTTGAGATGTGGTAGCAGATCAATTACATTACCCTCGATGCATCTATGACCAGGAACTAAGCATATTGTCACATGTCTATGAGATGCATAAATATTGCACAAGTATGAGTAAAGTTCAATGAAAACGCGTTTTTTCTGTTTTCTTAAAGACATTAGTGCCTTTACGACACTTAAGGAGTCCGTGAATATTATTGCCTTCTGTAGTATTATTTTCTTAATGTGTTTAACAGCAGACAGTACTGCATAGGCTTCTGTAGTAAAGATACTTGTATGAGGGTTCAGAACGTCTGATTCAGAGAAAGAATGGCCAACAGCCGCGTAAGATACGCCAGAATCTGGCTTTCACGCATCGGTGTAGAATTCAGAGCAAGAGTACTTCGATTGGAGTTCACGGAAATGCATTGCTATTTCCAGTTCAGGAGCGTGCTTTGTGATGTCTACAACGGTTACATCACATTCACTTCACTTTATTTCCTTAAAGACCCCTCTAGGGGATATTACATAAGGGGTGGGTTTACAATATAGCCACATGACGTCACTTACAAATAAAGTCGGTTACATCATTCAAAAAAGTTGATGGACAAGCGATTGCTGCTATTTGGTGGGAAAGGCGGTTCCATTCTGATGCTGCGCGCGGAAAAAAATGAAGATGAAAATGCAACGGGCGTGACACTTGAAGTTTATGACCGACGCGAAGAGATATGCGGGCAGGGGGTGCGATGTAAGGTGGATGGCCTAGAGAACTATAAAAGAATTTGTGGAACAAAGATAGCGTGACAATGCGACGGCGAAGATAGAGGTTTGATAAGCCGGATTCTGCTTTTAAAGATGATACACTAACGTGGGATTGATAAGCGGAATGCATGAATCTAGCAGCGCGGTTTTGAACTGCTTCCAGAGCAGTGTCGAGGTAAGACTGGTGCGGGCTCCAAATCGCGGATGCGTACTCTAGCTTAGGTCTGACGAGCGTTTTATAAGCTAGAAGTTTTACATGTATGGGGGCATGTCGGTGGTTGCGTTTTAGGAATCCAAGTGTTTTGTTGGCAGATGATCTGGTGTTAGTAATATGAGTACGCCAGGATAGGTCACTGCATAAGGTTACACCCAAGTATTTGAAAGAGTTAACGGTTTCTACACGAACACCAGAAATTGTGTACGGAAAATGAACGGCGCGAGAAGGTTACAGATTTGCATTTATTAATATTAAGCATCATTAGCCATTGGCTGCACCAGTTTAAGACGTGGTTAAGATCAGTCTGTAAAGCTTGTTGGTCGAGGGCGTTATTGATAGTGTGATAAATGACGCAATCGTCAGCAAACATACGGATGTTAGTTGATACGTTTGTAGGCAAATCGTTAATGTAAATCAAGAACAAAAGGGTCCCAAGACCGGATCCTTGTGGTACACCTGATGGTACTGGGAGGAAATCAGAGGTCTGAGAGCGGTTAGCCAGGAATGCCTTAATCCATTCAAGAATATTGGGATCTATGTTTAAGCGGCTAAGTTTTAGTAATAGTCTTTTTTAGTAATAGTGCTATTTTGTCGAATGCCTTTGCAAAATCTAAGAAAATAGCGTCTGTCTGTACGTTGCGATCGAGGTTAGCGTGTAAATCGTGAAGGAAGGTGGCCAGTTGAGTTTCGCATGACAGACCTTTGCGGAAACCATGCTGTGAAGGGTTAAAGAACTGGATCGAGTTCGAGATCGAGGATGATATGAGAGTAAATGACGTGTTCCATAACCTTGCAGGGAACGCTGGTTAGGGAAATGGGTCCGCAGTTCAATGGCGAGTTTTTGTTACCTGCTTTGTAGATTGGAAGAACCTTTCCCACTTTCTAGTCCTGAGGTAGGCTGGCAGTTGCAAGAGACTGTGAGTAAAATAACCATATATAGGCAGCAGAAATACATTTAGTGTTTTTTCGGAATTTTGAGGTAATATCATCTATACCAGATGATGAGGAGAGTTTAATAGTTTCAATCTGAGATGCTATGCCGTAGACAGAGAATACAATAGGTGGCATTTGCGGTTCAATGGGGGGGAATAAAAAAGAACATGGTGCATCAGTTTGTACGGTGTAAACAGATAAAAAGGGACAATTAAATATATTAGGAGATTCTTCATCAGATAAAACCTCATTGAATTCGTTTGCGAGACTTATAGTGCGGGTATTGTGAGGATTAATTACTTCCCAAAACTTTGTAGAATTACTTTTTAATAGTTTAGGCAGGTCAACATGAAAGAATGAATATTTGGCGCGGCGAATTCCTTCCAAGTAAGTATTCTCAGATGCGTAGAATTTTTCCCCCGCATGCGCATTGCCTCTCAGTTTCGCGGCACGATAAAGCCGCTTCTTTTTATTTTCTAACCTTTTCAGTGATCTTGTAAACCATGGCTTTTGAGAGTTGGCGTGGAAAGTAATTTTAGGAATATATTTATTTACAAGCTCGTCTATTTTAGTTTTGTAGAGGATCCAACTGTCATTAACGCTTCGGTTCTCAAAGTTAGCTTCAAAAAGAGGAAGGAACTCAATTAACTCGTCATTTATAGCTTGATAGTTGGCTTTGTCGTAGAGGCGGACAGTCTATTTTTAAGAGCCTGGCGCGGAACTGTTGTGAAGCTAAATGCGGCTTGGATGACTTTATGGTCACTAATTTCTCTGAGGTAAGTAGTTGATAAGAGGCTTTCAGGACTGTTTGTGAGTAGTAAATCCAAGATGTTTGCCGTTTCCTGCTTGATGCGTGTTGGTTCTGATACTAATTGCGTGAAGTTAAAATTAAGGCAAACGTCAATAAAATTTGTTGCTTCGGAGTTACTTACTATGGAAACTTGGTTATGCCAGTCAATGCTTGGATAGTTAAAATCACCGAAAAGCAGAACGTTAGCATTAGGTTGCGCTTCAACAAGCTGGCTTAGTATATTATTAAGTTTCTGTGGGAAGTTTGGGTTGTTTAGGGGTGGTCTATAGCATACACACAGTATGACTGTTTTTGGTGTAGCGCGACATATTCACCATACTATTTCTAGGTCACACAGGATATCAATAACGGAGCATGTCAGCTGCTGACTTGCAGCAATGAGAACGCCTCCCTCTCGGGAGCCTTTGCGGTCAATCTGATAAAGATTGAAGTTTGGCAAGTCAGCCAAAACTTCCCCTTCGCTTACGTCATTAGTAAGCCAAGTCTCTGTTAATGCCAAAAGATTACTTGTGGATGACGAAACAAGATTAGATATGATTTCTCGTTTCGGCAGGAAGCTGCGTATGTTTGTAAAAATGACGGAAAACGAAAGTTCTTTTGAAGGGGTAGCATTCGTACGAAAGGGTGTTTTCGGTTTTCGAGATGATTGCTAGGTGGTGGATTCTTTTACCGGTTGAGATGATGCGTCAAATGTATAACGCTGCGATTCGATGAAAAGCGTTTTGAAACGAAGGGAAAATGGAACCGATTTGGACTTGGCAAATGCAAGGAGGTGTTTCCGCGCAATGCGGACGGCACTGGAAAAATCTTCGCCCACGCTGTAATAGGTTCCCTTGAATTTACGACCACAGGAAAGAACTGAGCATTTAGTTTTATGAAAAGCGAATTTAACTATGATAGGCCGGCATCGGTTTTGGTTGAATTTACCGACATGGTGTGCACGATCAATATCTTTAGGATCTACGTTGGTATTTAAGTGGTTGCGACAGAGGTCAATGATTAGTTGTTGAGATTCGGTGAAAGTTTCTTTTGTGGTTGATTCAGGGATGCCGTAAAATATGAGGTTGTTCCTGCGCGAGTAATTTTCGGCATCATCCAGGCGGGCTTCAAGGTTGCAAACCAAACCAACTGTTTGCGCAGTATCTGCCCGCAGGCTATCAATGTCTGTTTTAATTGATAGGAGGCTTTGGCAATGGTTTTCTAAGTCGGTAAGGCGTTGGCTTACGGCTGTTAATGTTTGTTCTGTAGTTTGTAACTTGTTTCTCAGGTCTTTAACCTCTGAAATTAGCTGTGACTGTCCGGTAGTTAGTTTCCGCAATTCAGCCAGTACGGCATTGAGATCCGGACCAGGGTGAGATTCCACGTCACCAGCCAGTAGCAACATTCAGCGGATTAAATCAACCATTTCAACAGCGACAGCAAAGCAACACCGTGGGCCAGGTAGCTGCACCAAGAAGTAATTGCTCGTACTCTTAGAAAACAGAGAATATTGTTTACAGACCTGTGTGGCGAAGACGAAAGGATTAGTCGTCATAGTTGTGGCGCAGCCACCAAGCCCATGAAGTGTTGAGCGCGGCGACGCATTCTTTTATAGGTAGCGAAACGGGGGCCGTTGATGACGATGGCGCCTCCCATGCTGAACCGAGGGGCGGGTGCCCGACAGACAGCGCCGCTGGGAGGACCGGTGTGGCGCTGAAGAATTCCATGGCATGTTCAGTGCGCAGTAGCGGGCTTGTTAAAGAGCGGGTCAGGCAGGCATTTACAAGAGATGGCAAGAAGATCTGGGTGATTACCGGAACAATCACCTGTGTGGCGAAGACGAAAGGATTAGTCGTCATCGCAAGCCCACCATTCTATCACATGCCGCTCCCAGTGCGGTAATAGCTTACCTGGAGGCATTAGGCGGTGTTCGTGAAGTGGGACATCCATTTCTTCGCTAAGTTCTCTCAAACGCAGTGAGAAAGGCCGTCTCACAGAGGGTCGATAATGGAAAAGTGTAGAACGCGTCAAATCGTTAACGGTTTGAGAACACGGATGTTCATAGTTAGAGTGGACTTTGAGGAAGTATGTGAAGCTGATGTATGATCTCTGCAGATGAAGTGTCCATTCATTCGATTCTACATATAGGCTTTCAATAGGGTCTTCTTCTGAAGGCGCCGGTGACCAGGCGGTTACCTAGATGGTGAACGGGATCTAGGATCTTTAGCGCGATTAGGGCAGCAGAGTGATATATCACAGCACCATAATCCAGGTCGCGATCTAATGAGGCTCTTGTAAAAGTTCATTAAACATTTCCTGTTGCTGCCCCATGTTGTGTGGGATATAATCTTCATTAGGTTCATTGTTTTTAGGCACTTTGCTTTGAGATATATTATGTGGGAATGAAAGTTAGCTTAAAGTCAAGTATAATGCCTAAAAACTTATGTTCACAGGTATTTGCTGTCCATACAGTTCTACACAGGGATCTGGAATCAGGCCTCTCTTTCTTGTGAAAAGAACACAAAAATTTTGGGGGAGTTAACTTTAAACCTGTTTTCGTCTGCCCACTTGGACAACTTGTTCATGCCCTGTTGCACCTGTCTCTCGCACACTGCGAGGTTACAGGACTTGAAGCCTACTTGTATGTCGTCTGCGTAGACGGAATACAAAAATGCCGGTGGTAATGAGGTACGTATTGTGGTCATCTTAACGATAAACAGTCTGCAGCTGAGTACACCTCCCTGGGGTACACCAGTTTCCTGTTAAAATGGACGTGACAATACGTTGCCGATTTTGACGCGGAAGGTACGATTAGACAAATAGCTTTGTATTAGGTTTAGCATATTGCCATGGATGGCCATTCGCGACAAGTCTCTCAAGATTCCGAAACGCCACGTTGTGTCGTACGCCTTCTCCATATCGAGGAATACCGATAAGAAAGACTGTTTATGTACAAATGCGTACATAAACAAATGCGCCCCGGATATTTCCTTCAATGCGCACAAGATGATCAGTTGTGGGTCGCCCTTCTCTAAAGTTACACTGATAGGGATCAAGCATTTTGTTGAGTTCAAGGAAATGTATGAGTCGTCGATTAACCATTTTTTTCAAATAGCTTGCACAGGCAACTTGTGAGAGCTATCGACGGTAACTTGACGCCGAGGAAGGTTCTTTACCCTGCTTCAATACAAGGATCAAAATCGCTTCTTTCCATGCGGATGCAAGATATGCGGCAGTCCAAATAGTGTTGAGAAGTGCGAGTAGTGTCAGTTGTGTATCAGTGTGTACGTTTTTAATCATGTCATACATGACTCTGTCAGGTCCCGGTGCAGTGCTCGTACATACGATCAAGGCAGCTCTCAACTCGGCAATACTGAAAGAATGGTTATACGGTTCGTTCTGTCGGCACTTGCGTACAAATGGCTTACATTCTTCTATCTGTTTGTATTTAAGGAAGGATTTCGAATAATGGATTGAGCTTGACACACGCTCAAAGTGCTCCCCAACAGAGTCTGCCTGGTCCTGCAAGGTATCCCCTTGGTCATTCACCACACGCAACAGATGTATTTGTTGCCCCTTTAGCTTCCTTAAACCGTTCCACACTTTTGCTCCTGTGTGTATGAATTTATACCCCAGAGAAACCTCACCCAGCTTTTTCTCTTTGCCTGACGTCGTGTCCGCCTTCCCTGCGATTTAATGTGTTTAAATTGAATGAGATTTTCTACATTTGGGGATCTACGCAATACGCCCTCCATGCCTTGTTTCGC
>NC_051157.2:195772376-195798916 GCF_013339745.2 Dermacentor silvarum | reverse complement strand
ATGCTCAACCACCCAGATCCCCGCTTTCCCCGACACGCTAAGCACGCACGGGCTACATCGGAGGAGTCCAACCTGATGTGATCGGGCGCCGTGGTGGTTCTAAGCTTATATTGTCGCGGTTAAGCGTGAAACAGAGACAACAAGGGCGGAACAAGACGGCGGAGCAGCCTGTTGAAAAACCAAAAAAACAAAAGACGTCTTCGAGTTCCCCCTGTCCCACTGCGCGGAGTACGTTAAAGCACATATCGTCATCGTCGTCTAAATGTCTACATAGAGCAGGGGTCATTTGCTCTCCCTGTAAAAGAGCATCGCCCCGATGCTAAACAATAAAGTTCACTTGGTGAAAACGAAAGTCCCTCGTACAGTCACTCGCTGACGTAGGGCTTCATGCGCACCACGTGCACAAGATTAGAACGGCGTTGGCGGCGCCTTGTGCAGTAAGGGCTATCTGGAACGACCTCGTATGTGAAGTCACTTAGCCGACGCAGCACTTTATAGGGTCCGAACTACCACCTCAGCAGCTTCTCGGACAGTCCCCGTTTTCGTATAGGCGTCCAGTCCCATACTCTGTCACCAGTTTCGTAAGTTACAGGCTTATGATGGGCATTATAGCGAACTGCATCGTATTCTTGCTGCTGGTGTATTCGCACGCGTGCGAGCTGCCTGGCTTCTTCTTCTCGTTGTGTAAACGCATCGGTAACCGTGTAAATGTCGTCAGGTTCGTGTGGTAGCATGGCGCGAGCATCGTCCTTACTTCGCGTCCGTGGACAGGCGTGAATGGAGTCATCCCTGTAGTTTCTTGTTTAGCCGTGTTATAAGCAAACGTGATATAAGGCAGAATCTCGTCCCAATTTTTCTGCTCTATATTTACGTACATTGAAAGCATGTATTGCAGTGTTTTGTTAGTCCGTTCGTCGAGCGCTCTGTTAGTAAGTTTGTTTGTGGATGGTAGGCTGTTGTCTTTCGATGAGTTGTACCACTGAGCATCAGGGCGTCATCTAAAAGCGCCGCTGTGTATGCGGTGCCTAGGTCTGTTATGACGATGGATGGTGCGCCATGTCTCAGCATAACATTCTCTATGAAAAATCGGGCCACCTCTGCTGCTGTGCCTCTCTCGATAGCTTCTGTTTCGGCGTAGCGAGTAGGATAGTCGGTTGCTACAATAACCCAGCGGTTACAAGTAGTAGAGGTAGGAAGTGGACCCAAGAGGTCCATTCCGATCTGGTCAAATGGCGTTTGCGGTACTTGAACACGTTTTAGTAAACCGGCTGGTTTCGTTGGAGGTGACTTGCGCTGCTGACAATCTATTCAGGTCCGAACGTGATATTTTACGGCAACGGGCAGTCCTGGCCAATAGTATCTTTGTTACACTCTGTTGAGTGTTCGCGTATATCCTAAATAGCAGGAAGTGACCTCGTTGCGGCATGCTTCCAGTACTTCACTACGAAGAGCAGCAGGAACTACGAGCGGCAAAGTAGTGTTGTTGTAGTAGAACTGTTGTAGTAGAACAGTAGTAGAACTGTTGCGGCAAAGTAGTGTTTACGTCAAGCACAGTTGCTGGGTCTTGCGCATGCGCTTCTTCTAGTACTGAAAAGCACCCACGAACATCAGCGACATCCTCAAAATAGGCCACAGCCGCGCCCTTTGGTAGGTGCCGTCGTTCTGTGCTAAAATTTGTTAACAATCGCAGGGCACTCAATAAAGTTTTTTAATTGACCAGGTTAGTGCGGCCATCGGTGATATTTACGATGCATCGTGGAACGGAGATACTGTGAGTAAATAACAAGGAGGTTACTTGGTCTGCAACTCCCTCACAATGAAAGGGTACGTCACATGCCATCGAAACAAGGATACATGACCGAGTTGGGACGACCACGTCGTTTTCGATTAGACGAAAGGAGCTGCGTTGAAGCGATAAGCAGGGGATTAAATCAGGGCTCTTGTGAAACCTCACAAAGCGGTCCGGGGTGTTGATCATGGTGCCGTATTCCCGTAGAAAACCATGCCTATGATTAAATCTTTACAACTGTTATGGTGATACAACCTCCTATGGTGATTCTCGCCGTACAGCTCCCAGCAGGCGTGAGCAGTTGACCACCCACAGTCCTTATAAGGGGTCCCGTCCAGGGCGTCCAGACCTTGACTCATTATCGAATAATCGGCACTAGTGTCGACTAGCGCTGTCACTTGCTGCCCGTCAACAGTAACAATAAGACCTGTGCTCACAATTTCTTCGGCATCAGAGTTTGTCGGTTTCATGGCGTCCTGCCTCGGCATTATCGGGGGGTTTTCATTATCTTGTTGTCGGCCCGCAACCTTACCCCCAGAGGTCGCCGCCGTTAGTTTCCCCGGCGTGGGCTGGGCGACCTACTTCCCCGGAGGTCAGCAAAAGTACGTCCATTCGGTGAAGATGAATGAGCAGGGGACAGAGAGCGTGACCGTCGGCCAAAATCGTTCTGGTGGTTAGGCAGAGAGTCATTGGTGAGAGTGCGCGCTACCGGAGGACCTTGAAAAGCAGCGTCGTCGCGGCGTAGCATGTAGTCGTCACTGGTTCGTCGACCGTCAGACCAAGATTGAAAAGGTCAAAATGAGGCGTCGCGGTAGCAACAATGACGGGAAATATGGCCGATGCCTCCGCAATGATAACAGAGGAGGCGCCTGTCAACCGTGCGCCATACGTCCGTTTTTCGAATTTGCGGACGCCTCGAAGCCTCGTCTTGTGGCAGTGACCAAAAATTCAGCGGACGGGGACTGGCGGTAGCACGGGATCGGCACAACGGGTGCGTGTCTGAAAGGTTCGTCTGGTGATGATGACTAAGGTGTGGCTCTCGGCCGCTGATGGTGCGACGGCATGGGCGTAACAGCTGGTTGACGCCGGACAGCGTCGGCGTAACTCATGGGACGCTGCTCGTGACCAGGATCGCATGCCGAGAACGCTTGAATAATTTCATCACGTACGACTTCAGCGACTGACGCCATGGGTGTACCTATTGCCAGTATACAGAGCTTGTGAAGTTCTTTGCGAAGAATCTCCCAAATTAGATCACGGAGGGAGTTTTGATTGCCAACGGTCATGGCGGCGGAGTTGATATGAGTGCTGGTGGGCAAGCGATCGTACTGCCTGCATCTTAGATGGAGTGCGGGTTCAATACCAGTGGCTTCCTTTATAAAATCAGCCATGGTACTCGGTAGATTGCGCACAAGTTCGGCGAATAGTTCTTGTACGCCACGCATAAGGTAGCACTTCTTTTCCTCAGGCATGTGAGAGTCAGCTCTACGACACAGGCGGACCTGTGTGGGACCTCCTTCTGTATACCTCTATCTGCAAAACCTTTTTGTGAATTAATAAAAAAGTTTCATTGATTGATTGATTGACCATGTCCTCGGCAAACATTGCTACAGTTTCGTTGGGTTTCTGGAAGCGCAGCTCAATTAGTTGCTGGGCACGTTCCCGTCGATCGACATTCGCAAATGTTTGAATTAGCTGATGTTGGAAATCATTCTATGGAGCGAACCTGGCTTCACGGTTTTCAAACCACGTGCGACCACTACCGTCAAGGACGAAATACACGTGGGAGAGCTTTTGTTGAGCAGTCCACGCATTGACCTTGGCCACACGTTCATACTGGTCAAGCCAGTCGTCAACATCTTGATGTGCACCACCATGAAAGCGATCGGGAACCAGTGGTTGCAGAAGGGTTACCTGGGACGGACTGTGAGTATAGCTGTCTTGTGGAACTCGTGAAACCTGTGGCGGGCTGGCGGTCACCATTGGCACAGGTAGACAGGGCCCATACGAGCGTTCTTGTAGGGGGTTGAGCTCGGGAACAAGGCCTAGCAACCGCCCACTGAAGCGATGCACAGGAGTTGTTATTGGAGATGGGCTGGATGAACGGCTCCCAGGAGGTGTCCGGAGCATAAGGCAGGTCTGTGTACCCAGCACCTCCACCAGTGTCGCGGTTCAATGCCAACAAGGTACAACAACGGCGGAACAAGGCGGCGGAACGGCCTGTTCAAAAACCACCAGAACAAAAGACGTCTTCGTCTTCGAATTCCCCTTGTCCCACTACACGGAGTACGTTTAAGCACATATCGTCATCGTCGCCTAAATGTCTACATAGAGCCACGCGTCAATATCATTACGCTCTTCCTACATGAAAGTGCTAACACTGGGAAATGCAGGGGCAATAGTAGGCAGACAGATGCCGGAAGTGCCTTCATCAGAGTGTGTCGACGGTGTTGGGCTAGATAGTCAATCGGCGTCAGCATGACGAAGGCCGCGCCTTTATGTTGGTACAAAATTGTATTCTTGAAGTCGTGAGGCCGAATACAGTAGAAAACCACGTGGGAGCCGAAGCTTAACAACCTCATAAAAAGCATGATAGTCGGTGACGGTCTTGAATGAGCGGCTCTAAATGTAACAGCAAAATTTCTGAAGAGCGAAAGTAGTCGCTAGACACTCATTTTTCCGTGACTGTAATTCAACTCAGAATATCCGTCACGACGACTACCACAAACAAGAACATATTCGGCATCATTGTATCATTGTACGAAAACACATTCCGGTCCTAGCAGGCTTCAGTGTAGACTTCGATGGGAAAGGAAAGCTCCAAGCAGCATTTAAAACAGGAAGTTTAGTTGACAGAACGAACACTAATATTCTGGTGTGCATTGAAAGGGACCATCATTAGGTAACAGACGCGTCAGTGAATACACAATATTAACAAATAATGACAGAAAACAGCGGAAGTAAGCGCATAATTCACAAAAACTGAAAAGTTTTCGTGCAGACTGCGGCAGTTTAAAGGCTCTGAGTGTCTGAATTTTTAGGGGGGTCGCGCCTGACTCCATCCTTGCTGCGGAGGTGGCCAAGAACGAAAGTCTGGCGCTCATCGTAGCGACACTTGCTGAAATTTAGAATCAAGCTAGCTTTCTACACGCAACCTAAACCAGGTTAAGACAGGTATTACGCTATTCAAACGAAAGGCTGAAAATGACAACATACAGGTATGTGGAGTCCGCGACATGGTGCGGTGGTTGGAGACAAACAAGTAGCAGACGACAAGGAGAGCGCGCGCCGAGGCGAATTCCGTGCTGGATGGAAAACGACAACGTCGCAGAGCGTCCGGCACGTGAATAGGCGGCGTAAGAATAGAAACTAAAAGAAAAAAAGCCCATTCAATCACAAGAGAACACGGAGCTTCAAGTGGCCACTGGGAAAACGACGAATCCGCCAGAGCGGCAAAAAGCGAGCCGCGCTGGTAGAAGAGGGGGAGAGTTCCAGAAGCGGCACCAGGAGAAGGTCGGCCACCGTACCGGCGGTTGAAGACAAGCCGTCGAGTTCCACACCCGAGCCACCAGGACCTCACCCGACCTGGGCCTCCTGCCAACTCTATCCGTTCGGGAACTGCTGTCCGAGGCCAGCGAGCGTCTGCGCCCGTGGGCAGAACGTGAGCAGTCGGGCTATACGAGCCCGAGTTTCACGCCCAGCTGCCCGGCCAGAACGCCGCCGCCGTCTGCCCGTGCCGCCAAGCCACCTGCCTTCCCGCTCGAAGCCAGAGTTGCCAGGCTCTGGCCGCCCGGTCAACGATCAGACACCCCGACCATTGGTGAGATCGACGCCGCTTCTCTCGTCGTCTCGCATCCGCTTTTCCGCGTCGAGACTGCAGTGCGCCCACACACTCGCGGCCTGCCCGAACTTTGCTGTTGTCGTTAGCGTTCGAGCTACATGTGTTTTGTATTATTAGTTTCTGAGTGTTTATTTTATGGGGTTTTATTTTCTGGTTCAAGCCATATTAAAAGTTTGTGTGTGTTATTCAAAAAACGGCTTTGTCCTCAATTGGTTTCTCGGAGGCTCCGCCTCAGAGAACCGTCAGAATCATTAAATAAAAGAACCTGTCATCACAAGGTAACAGTGACATCGCCCACTTTAGCCTGCGAAGAATAGTGTACATGAATATGTATAAAAGGAGGCGGGTGCGTTACAACTGTTTAAAGGGATACGGACGCAAAAGTTGGCGGGTGGCTTTTTGTGTCGGAACAAAAGTTGAACTGTCGAAAATGACGAATACAACAAGCTTCTTCGAAAAAAAAAGAACGAGAAACATCTTTTTCTTTCGCGAATTTCTGTTGTACCTTGCCTCCAAGCGGCCGCCGGCAGAAGCTGAAATTTGACGTCATAACACCCACCCGTGCGCGCGCGCGCGCGGCCAAGTGCGGCCACAGCCGTCGCAATGTTTCCGGGGTCTCGGTCCCTTGCAGCGTTTCCGGGGCTGTCGGTGCCTTGCAGCGTTTGTTTAACCCTTTCGGCGATCTTCGCACGTGGTCCGTCTGAAGCATTATCCCCGTCGGCGCTCCACGCAGGTGGTGCGTGTTACGTGCGCCTTCCCGCGGTCGTTGCTTGGTATTGACGCGTTCGTCGCGGCGGAAGGAAATGCCCCAGACATTGCTGTTATAACAGCATCGTCGGTCGTGACACGCCGTCGCACACGTTTCCCAGAGATGAGAATGTGCGTAAACTTTGGATACCTGCCTGTCAGCCATCACGCCTAGTCTGGAGACCTCTAAAAAATGACTTCATTTGCACGGAACACTTTGTCGACGATGATTATGTGATGATTAGGATTAGGCTGTGCTGAAAAACCTCAGAATGCCGCTCAAAAGGCAATGCCTAAAGCCTGACGCTGTGCCATCAGTCTTCTCACGAGAACGCAATTCAGGAATGATCAGCGGCGCGTTTGAAAACAGGAGGCGAAAAGATGTCGGTACTGTTTTCGTTCACTTGTAGCCTTCTTGGGTAGTGTGAGGGCGAGGCTGGGGCGAGATGCCCGAAGCTGGGCACGAAGGCAGTAGTGTCTTTAAAAACGTTGGCTAAGCATAGTAAATCAATACAAGGCTAGTGCGTGCGAGCGCGACTCCCGAGATCAGTCCAACATGGCGGCGGGGCAGACAAACACACAGCTTTGCTTCTCCACAGGCTAAAAGCGGGGAAAACTGGGGAGAACGCGAGACAGGTGCCGCCATCTGTCTGGCGGCTGGCGAAGTGGACGTGAGAGTCTCGGGGGTACTGATACCTCACAGTAGTTGCTCACGCCGATGGCATAAACTACTATTCAATCATCCAGGCAGTGCTGAAGTACCCCGCAGCTGCCACGCCTGCGTGCGATCTTGAAAAAGCATGTTTACAGAGGAAATAACAAATAATTCTTACACAACTGTCTGGTGCAGAGCGAAATGGTGCAGAGCGTTCGCGAAAACCTGACCGGCACTGCCATGGCCGCCTGCTCTTCTTCGTCGCTTGACGAGGAAGGCTCGTAACCGTAAGCGGTAATATTTCTTGCCAAGTTGGGATGGTCCTCGTCTTCAGACGTGTAGTCATCGCTGGTAGAGGCACCGGAACTCGAATCCATGCTCGCGATGGCGCCGTCGGCGCGCTTCGAATGACCGCCGCCGGCCGGCTTGGCTAACCGACGAGGGTGTCATGACGTCACGCCTTCCAACTCCCGCGGGTCGGGAGGCGAAGCGTGCGCTCCCAAAAACGCCAAAAATAAAGCCATCGGCTAACAAATGATCTAAGTGACTACTTCTTTTTGGTGTAATCACACACTGAGGATTCATTTTCAGCATTTTCGTAAAATTTTCAGATTTTGTGTTCGTATCCCTTTATTGTCATCATTAAAAAAAGATGCTCCCTTATTCGAATTTTGAGCGCAGCTGTTTAGGTTTCTGAATTTTTATTTATTTACAATGTCTTACAGGCCTCAATTGAGGCATTGAGTAAGGGAGCATATTGTGGCAAAGAATTTGATTGTGAACGACAGGGTCCTCTCGGCGGCGGCGCTGAGCCTCTGCTCGGGCAGCTCGTTTAGCAGCAGCGGCCGACGAAACATTTCCGCCGGTTCGTCGCTCGTTATTCAGAAAATAGCGTGAACACGGGAAAGCGTGGCTCGCGCGAATCACATCCCCTAGAGGCGGCTAAGTAGTGCATACGCAGTGGGTCCGAAGCCCATGCTTGCGCCTTGTTTCCATATATGGTATCGGTGGAAGCGCTCGCCGCATGCCTGGTCCCCGCCGCCACTCCGCTTTCCTCCTCCCACTTTCGGCATACTCTCCTCCTTCGCCTACCTCCTCGCGCTTCCGCTGCACCTTCCTCCTCCGCTTTCCTCTTCTCGGTCTCTTCGATAGCGCCGTCTTTCATCCCCCGTTGCGCTCCACGTTCGCTCTTTCATCCTTCGCTGTGCTCGTTCGCTCGGTTACGCCGAGGGACGACGCCGACGCGAAACGCAGGAACGGGTGCGTAAGAGCTGCGCTCTAAACGTAAATTCCCAAGATCACTTCGTATGGGCACTAGTCCACAAACAGAGCCCTAGTCTGATGGCCAGAGGTAGTGATGCGACCAGTACACGTTCCCACAACTGTAGGTGTGCTTCCATCGGCGGCTCTTGCCGGACGTTGCGCGGCAGGTGTAAGGACTTTCTTAAATGTCTTGCAAAGACTAGCGCTCATCACCGAGACTTGTGCACAGGTGTCGATTAGGGCGGTAACGCTAACACCGTTGATTTAGACTTCGAGTAAATTAGAGTGGGTAGGTACAGGCAGACGAGCATTTCGAGGCCGGTTCAAGAATGCACCGTCACCTCCGGTTGCTGCACTCGTTAGTTTTCCGATGCGTAGCGCCCAGGTTTGGCAGGCGACGGGAATATGTAGGCTTGCAGAGACCAAGATCGGCGGTCGCGTGGTTATGGTGACCTGCTCTACACGTTTGGGGCGAGTGTCGACATCAGGCGCGTCGGTCGGTAGAGAGCACGACGATGTTGCACGGGAGTAGCCTTCAGGACGAGTATTCCGCGTGCTCCAGCCAGGCGGCAAAGTTCGGTTGGCCCAGCAGTGTCGAGCAATGTGCCCAACACGAGAGCACGCGAAACATACTGGGCGATCAGCCGGCGACCTCCAAACAGCGGGGTTGCGGTATCGCCAGTAAAAGCGCTGGTTCCTCGGTGCGACTGGTGGAACTAGTGGTGTGACAGGTGTGATTGGTGGAACGCACACAGTGCAGACAGAGGAGAATCCCAAATTAGAGACCTCCTGGCGAATCACGGATTGAATCAAGGAAACCATAGGCTGGTTGGCAGTCGAGACAACGGGTGAGATTGCATCTAGTTCACGACGAACGATAGGTGCCGGAAGTGTTCGAAGCCAGCGATTGTAAGGTCGGTGGCGGTTCTTCCCATGATGACAATGTGGCATTGGGGAGCCTGGTTAATAGCTAGGGGATACGGCGCGATTTTGCGTATTTGAATCGCCCACACTCTTTCACAATAGCATCCACAGTAGCACAGTTCCTGAATACCAAGAGTTTGAATGCGTTATCGGCGATACCTTTGAGGATGCACCCGATCTTGTCCGCTTCCGCCATCTTATCCGACGTAGGACACCTTGTCCGCTTCGGAGACAGTTGGGGTGTGTGTGCTGCTCTTCAGCTGCCACGCGGGTGCCGTATTTCTGTGCTTGCGCCGAGTACCTGTAGCTTCGTATGCGCTGTGCTTTCGACGTTTAGTTCGCGTTGGCTCTCGCTTCAACGCGAAGGTCAATTTGCTCGCTGCCGCTGGTACGCTTTCTCACTCCAGCGTTTTGGCGAGTTTCTGCGGTCACCGAGCGAGATGTGTTTATGTTTACATGTGCGCGCGTGACACCGTGCTTGTTTATTAAGAGCGGAGCTGTTTAAGCTGGCCGTAATGTGTGCCGCCTGCCACTGCGTTGCCTAGCAACCACCTCGCGGAGCGTCACGCGCTATGCTCAGGAGAGAGAACGAAAATGAGAGCGAGAGAGTGTGCGCGCGTCGCGCGTTATGCTCAAGAGAGAGAAAGAGAAAATGAGAGCGAGAGAGAGAGAGAAACAAATTGTAGCAGCACCAACGAGGCAACGCGCAGAGGTGCTGCCGACGCCATCCGCGTTTCTTCGTTTCCCCGCATTAGCGCCGAATGCTCGCGGTGTCCGTGACTGCAGCAGGCGCCTCTGGCGGTGGCTCGGCCGAGCTCCCACCAGCTGCTCACTACTGTGCATGCGCCGTGATGTCATGCCGGCGTATCGTCTGCTGCGCGCCGCCCTTACACTATGTATAGCTCTCGCCCCCCTTCCCTACGTGTGCTCGGACTGCAAGTGCTTCGCGAGGCGCTCCCCGATGCCACGGACCACGAGGAAATGCTTATACACTTCCCATAACTTAGCATCACTTGACATTACTTTGTATTATCATCACTTCGTATAGCCAGGACCAGCTAGGAACCGATCAGCTCCGCTGTGTCTTTAGCCTTGCGTCACTAGTGGAAGCTAGCCCGCTTTTTTTAGATATTAAGCTATCGACTGTTTACAACGTCATACGGCCGATAAAACTACTATCTTTACTTCATATGGCTGTCTAATAATAAACTATTGTAATCGATACTCACCTTTCTGGCGAAACTGCGACTTTTTTTCTGTAATAATTGAATGACAAAGTTGCTCAGAACACGTTTGATGTTCCGTACTCAATTAATCCTCAGACATTTTGGCAATTGCAGCCAGCAAACAGCAGTCCGGAAACACTTGATCCATAGCGTATGCCCTTTATCTTCAATTTTCCTAGAAAACAAAAAAATGACAGCAGATCCACGAGGTGAATGATGATGAGTGGGCGAAGCTCCGGGGGGAATCATCAGATCTCCCGCTTAAGGGGACGCTAGCACAAACGCGTTAGAAACGTGCAGTACTCTCTAGTAAGGGGGAGCGGCCACAGCGTCTTACGCAGCCATTTACACATGCCGGAACGTGCACCGCGTTTGCCGACGCCATCACATGACTGCTCAGTGAGTATACCTACCGTATTCATAAACGCTCCTCGACTTGAACTTGACTTGCCACCGCTTTGGGCAGCGCGTTCGAAACGCGTTGAAGGTAAGGTGGAGAGGCCACAGCGTCTTACACCAGCTTCTTACACGGGCCGTAACGCGCTAGCACAAACGCGTTAGAAACGCGCTAGAAACGCGGCCTTTCGTTAATGTTGGGTATTTATAGCCATCGTGGTGCGTTTGTCCATGTCCGCTTCGTGGCGTAGTGGGCTAACGCCGCGCGCTCGGAAGCGAGGGGTCCCTGATTCGATTCCGCGCTACGGACACAACTTCGGAATTTTTTTCTCATTTTTCTCAGACTGGTTACACACTACTACTACTACTACGACGGGGACGGAACGGGTGCCGCCATAAGGAGCTTCACCCCTAAAAGTGCCAGAGAATATTTGTTCTCATACTCACAAAGTGATTTAAATTTACTGTCGCCGCTCTCTATAGAGAGGGTTGTGATGCCGGAGCGATGCCATTACAACGTTTAAGGGTGCCGTAAATTTTGGCGCAGCCACGTACATTTAGAACGTTGTCCGACAAATTTAAGCAAGACGCTCAATCTTGCTGTCGCTATCAATGCTTCGCCCTTTTATCGAGAGCTGCAGCTTCCCGTTGGCGGCGATATAAGAGGTCGAAAGCGTGCGATCATTTATTATACGTGCGGCTTTATGCTGGCGTAGCATTAGGTGTAACGCCTAATGATAAAGCTTTGCGTGGCTGACGCTCAAATGTAAGCTAATTTAGTCGGTACTTCTGGTTCTGCCAAGGTGCGTCGGTAATGGTGTTCATTGCTAGATTAAAATAAATGTTTATTTACTTCGGCTTCGCATCACTTAAGCTCAACTCACTTAAGCTCAACTACTCAACTTTAAATAAACAGCACTAAGAACAGGGCGGTGGAATATGTCTCCTTTCACCTTCTCGTGCTTAGTACTGCTTTCTTCAAGTTTGATAAATGACTTCTGCTGACCCACATAGACTGTGCCAGGTACATTAAAGAAGGTTCGACAGAGACACTTAAGACTGCTTACGTGTGGGAATGCAAAAGCATTGTAGTCGCTTTGGTGAAATATCTTCGCTCAGGTATGCATCCGTATGTCATCGTGCACGTTGCAAATTTGCACGGTATCCCTTTTGAGGCGTGATGGCGGTGGTAAATCTAATTTTATACACTCATGATTGGGCATCGACAATGTTGTTGTTGTTTCCTGTCACGTATGTGACTCCAACCCACCATGTGGGATTGGCCAAGAAATGGATACCCGGTGCGCAGCGGTGCCATTTTGTATTGAAGGAACCTTAGCGCGTTATAGAAAGCGATGACGACGGTGACCCGCACACCATCAAGCGTGTTGCATGAGCTTTTGCACAAAAAAGAAGCGACGCGATGCCGGGTTGTGTAAGACACTGAGAAATTTGACGTCCATCCGAGCATTTCCTGACGTATTTTTACTCCGTGCGCCATGAGCCATTTTTGGCACGCCACCCCTGGATTTTTGCGAAATGGGGAATATACATGGTTTGTCCGAAAAGTAATGTCAATGATTATATTGCGAAGCGACTATACGTCACAGCGCAGTAGAGGACCGGTTGGGATTGGTGGAAGGGGAAGTTAGCTTACGCAAGCGCGTTTGCTTTACCGTCTGCTACCATCTGGAGAGCAAGGACAGGCTTTTCCGTAAAAATCGTTTTCATTTCCCGTGCAAGCTACAATGCAGCGCTAGTTGGAACAAAGGATTGCCTTGAAGATTTGTGTGAAACTCATTAACTCCGCAGTGCAAATATTTCGTATGATAAAGACGGCCTTTGGTGATAATTGTTTGTCACAACCTGAAGTCTACCAGTGGCGCTTGAAAACTCCCATGAAAGGACTTCGTTTAGCGACAGTTTACAAAGTCAAAGAAGCTTACACCGAGGCTCTAAAGGACATTCCGGAGGAGGTCTACCGTGACGCCTTCGATGTATGGAAATCTCGCGGGAAGCGACGTATCGACACAGGAGGAGCCTATTTTGAAACCTTTTAATGTGTTGTACTGATTTGATCAATAATTCTTTTTCGACTCACTGACATTACTTTTCGGATATACCCTGTAATGCTTTCGCATTAGTAACTCGGACCAAGAGACGTAATCATTTGTGCAACTGGCAAAGCTGGGTCATGTTAGCACGACATTCCTCATTTGTCATATAGGTATGTACAGCCTCCGGCATATTTAGCTATATCACACGAGAACACGATTATAATATGGTCTTACGTCGTCCTGAAGGGAACATCGCATTAGAAAACTCTTGCACACGAGAGTGCTCGGTGCACTTGAGAGTACCTCTGCCGGTCTCGCTGATTATCGCCAGTTAAAGGCGCTAAAATGACGCGTGATGGGCGCTCTCGTGGTACAGCTAAATATGCGGCAGGCTGTACACTTATAGTTATATATACGCTACACTGTTAACAGGTTTTACCCTTTTAGGGAGTTCTAGGCCCGTTGCATAACTCACACCCTAACGAGAGCACAATAAGCTCCATCAGAACGGAGTTTTTTTCACAGCCTTGTTGTTGGGAGTTTTTGCGGTACCTTGGGAGTTTTGTATAGCTCCTTTAACGATATCGCTGCTGGCGTCTTTATGAAGAAAGTTGGGAGTTTTTTATTACTGCTTTGAACACCGGGACTGTGGGAGGTTTTTATGAGCTACCCTGGGAGTTTTTATAGGTTGGCTTGGGTATTTTATTTTGCTTCTTTTGGGAATTTATAGAAGCGATGAGCGTTATTGCGAACATATTTTCGGAGCGGCGTGGCTTCCCGTGGGAGTTTTTAAGGATGCTTTTGGGAAATTATTTTTGCTTCTTGTGGGAGTGCTTAGGTGTAAATATGGGAGCAATTGTTCCCATATTTTGACAGCTTTGTTAAGGGAGCTCTGATAGATAGCTTTGGGAATTCAGTTTCTCCTTCTTATGGCAATATACATAGGAGAATGTCTGGGGGTTCCTCTTCACACCTTTAGGGAGCTTTGTTTTACTTTGGGAGTTTTAAACAAATGTTTTGGGGGTACTTTTTAGCTCCTTTTCAGAGATTTTACAAGAATCTGTGGTAGTTGATTAGACTCCTTTTTGGGAGTTTTATGAGGCTGAAGGGAGCTTTTTTGCTTGTTTAATAGAATGGGTCCTTTGAGGAGCTCCGAGATGTGTGACAAAGGAATAAAGTGTCTGGAAGTTTATTGTAGTTTCTACAACCAAATGCACCCGCATGATAGTACAATCAGCAATTGTTGGCATAGTGAAAGTGAATTGATTCAATAAATTGGATATAAACCAGCAAATAAGTATGACACGAAATTCAAGCATTTGGCAAGCTTCAGTACACTTGGAAATCCACAAGTGCAGCCAAGACCAAAAGTGAGTAGCTCAAAACAGGACCATGAGCTATTCTGCAGTCCTTGCATGTGTTTGAACAGGTCACACTTGTTTTTTGCAATGTAAAGAGCATGCTACAACGAATCATGCAAAGTAGGCCTGACATCAGCAACGACCTGAAGGAAAATAACCAGTGAAAATACTTTAGAATAACTATGCTATTTCTAATTGATATATACATACAACTTACTGCCACATGCTATGCTCTCATGTAACATGCAGCTGCAAAGAAACAAGCCAAGGTCGCACACCCCACTCTGAATCAATTTCTTTAGCAATGTGCAGTACCTGAAATACGAACTACCCAACTAGTGAACATGACAAAAGTTTCGAGCAAGATGGCCACAATGTAACAGTAGTTAAACAGGTCATGTCTCAGGCTGAAGTTAACAATCAAACAAGGGGACTAGTAGACAACTGCAGCTGACAACTACGATGCATATGTAGATGTCAGTACGGAGGTGCTTGTTGCGATGCCACCTGACCCAAGTTGGCATCAAAGAGGTTCATTTGAGTGACACATACACAAGTTGGTATCAAAGAGGTTCATTGAAGAGCTGCATATGCCCAGTGGCCCCAGGGGCACATAACCAGTGGCCTCGGTGGTGCATACCTATTGCGGCCCCAGGGGCACATACCAAGTTTCCACAAATATAAGGAGTTTTTTTCAAAACTTTTTGCCTCAAAACACGGCTTGCGTTACATAATCGATGCCGACACAAACGCCAACACTAATGTGTTGGGTCAGTGATCTGAGGAAACTCCCCTATTTCTTCCAGACACTTCACCTTCCCAACTAAACCCCCGTGTTGAGCATTTCATCTTACCTCACCCTACTCTATGCACCCGCTTATTCTCCTAGATCTCCAGGGACTGGGGAAAATGAACTATATAAATGCTCCCAAGGAAAGCAGTTGTTGCCCTAGCAAAGACAAGTCCCCTTGTCGAAAAAAATTTACCACCTGATACAACACGTGTTTTGCCACTGCCAATCACCTTCAGGTGAATATTGCATAGCCCAAAAAGCAGCAATTCAACTATAATGTTGCTTTTATACTGAAACATGAAGATTTATAATAGGATGTCAAACATATAACACAGAAACCCTTAACAGTGCCCATAAGTGAAATTCTCTCACAGGCGAAGAGGCCAACACTTAACTACCAAGGCTGTACACATATAGCGTCATTACGAATATTTTCTCTGCACAAAGAAAGTCCTAGCACCCTGACGGCATGGGTTGCTGCATGGAGCCAAGCATGCATTTCAGAGTAGGCATGTTGTATTTACTTCTGCATAGATGATCAAGGAAGGTAGGCCGATGATGCTGTGCAAGCAGTGGTCGCCTTGAAACGGAAGGAATCCACAGGAAAAGCCTTGGTGTATTGAGATAGCAGTGCGTGGTATGGAGCGCCCTGAAAAACCAAACAAATGGATTACGTAACTGTACTTGTAAACTGACACCACATGAATATTTAAACATAGCATCACAAATTACCCTAAAGTGGAAAGATGGGCGAGTTGGAAAAGATGCACTCATTGGTCAGCCCGAGAAGAACCGAGGACACAGGTGGAGTGACACAGAACGAGCGCTAACTGTTAGCGCTCGTCACGTGTCCCAAGTTGTTATTGCACTGACCAATAAATATGCATCACAGATGATTTGACAGTGCTTGGCTATTCAATGCCACAACACCAAGTGTGTTTTGGCCATCTCAGGTTAAGAAAAACTACAGCCAATCACTACAGTTGCAGACTGCACACAGAATATTGTGGAAATTTCACATCATGTGAGCATCATTATTATCTTATGGTCTACGGTAAAACATTAGGGGCGTGCGAATAGTGATTTTTGAGACGCAATCGAATATTGAATACTTTTCGAATAATGAAGTCATTATCACAATTAATACAAAGTGATGTTCGATCCTACTATTCTTAAAGTTAAGTTTCTATCATCACAAAGTACATAATAAAGTTTTGCTTCTTAAAAGCACAAATGGAGCAGTAGAAACAAACAAGTAGTTTCTTCACATGCACATGACTCTTCAGAGTGAGAATAATCGTTCTATAGCCTGTAAACTACGGCTATCTAAGTGACTAAGCCTGCTCCACTGTGCACATTCTCAGGTATTATGTCTATACTATGCCCGCGGGGGCGGAAATGTAGCATACATTTCCTCCATTTTTTGTTTATTTGGCCGAGTTCACGTTTCGAAATATTCGAAAGTAATGGAATATTCGAATTTATGAATATTGACTATTCGATTCGACAACTGAATCGAATAGGACACTATTCTATTTGTAATTCCGAAAGTTCCAGATATTCGCACACCCCTATAAGACATCATGGCACTCGGAAAGCTACAAACAAGCTTTTTAATGAATAACCACGAAAACTTGTAGAATGCTTTATTAATTGATGGACCGTAATATTTGTCATCTGCAAAGCGTGTTTCTTCGATTCTAAGTTGATCGAAAAATAAATTTTGGACCTTGGAACAATTTCTGAAGTGTTTTCATCCAGCTAGAGTGCCTTATAGAACCAATAATCAGATTTAAGAACGTCTATTTTGTAGCAAAAAAAGAGCTTATGATAAAAGAATTCTACAGCTGCAGTGATGAAAAGGTTCTGAATTTTCGAATCAACTATTTACATCTGCCAAAGCTCTGACTATGTAATAGAATGCCTAGCAATGCTGACAATAGAAGGACATCAAGACAACACAATACAAAAACTAATAAAATGCATGTGCTCTTCATAATAAATGTAATATGTTTTATATATGACCAGATTACGCAAGGGCACCAGCATGTCCATATCTTCGCAGTGCACACGCAGTTCACCGACTAACAATAATCAATACAGATCAAGTCAATACAGATCAACATCGTAAAGCAACACATGGGTACTGGGGCTTTTTTCACATTGGCCTAAAAACCATCACGAGCATTCGACCATCTCATTAATACAGCACTCGTTGCTTGCCTCAATTCAAGAAACCTTCAGATGTGAACTGCTTAAGATCTTTTAAGCAATGGGCATGGCACTTATATTATGGTTAACTTGTTGCCTGTAAAAGTGGTAAATCAGGTCAACTGCTAGTTCTGTCGTCCCACTGAAAATTCCAGCTATCACGTTGCTGAAAATGTGAGGAGATAAACATTATAGGAGCTATTTGGAACCTATTAATGTCAGGAAAGAAGATAATATGCAATGATACCATTTGCACGAGAAGGTTCAGAGACCCGCGAAAGATGTCGCTAAGTGCATTGCCCTGCTGACATAGCAAGCCGTTAGATAAAAGATGGGACAAAGAAAAAGTGGCATGTAGATTACACGGATGCAAGAATTCTGCATCACTTTATAGCTGCAAAACTCAACAGTTACAGAAGTGCTTCAACTGAAAAAATTATGTCTTTAGAAATATGTTTTCTGAGTCGCCCATAGCCTTAAGCTTGCAACAAATTTGTATACTACAAGTGGTTTCGGCTCATCAAAGACAGACATCTGGCAAGTAAATGCAAGAGCATAGTGAAATGCCACAAGTGCTCCTGAAAATGCTTACGTGGTAAGGGAAATTACAAAAGCAAGAATGTGGATGAAAAGAAGACCAGACTCCCCCGAATCCTTACTTTAGCAATGCGTGTAAGGTCTTATGAAACATGCTTACAGTATTAAGAAAGAAAAAGCACCAAATCCACAGAATGGTTGCTAGAAATCAACTGACATCACAGTGATTACGCACGTAAAAACCGCACATTCGCAATGATTTTCACAATGCATGTCATCATTTCATCCATGATGCACGCACATCATACATGAACTTGTTCAAGTAATTTCTCTATTACAGACCCTGTAGAAGGTGTGTTAATGCAGTTATTGCTTTCTTGTATGATCTAGTACATCAATCTGCACTTCCCTGCGTTGTAATTTTGAAGTACATGTGTACAGTCATATTTTGGCATGCTTTGGCATCTTTTACAATGTTTTGCGAAATGCACGTGCTCTTAACGCCTAAATCTGTGCTCGATGCTCCGCCAGCCTGTCCTTCTGAAACTAGTCAGCGCAATGTAACGCTTGCTGCAGAAGAAGGCATTAAATGCACTCAAATGTGCCTGAGTGACAGGCTGAGGGAGCCTTCGGCGTAGGTTAGGGCGTTAGCAAGGTCTGGACAACTTACAAAATGTGGCAGCCCAAATACTCGGAAAAATGTATAGATGAAAGTGCACATTGATATGCAAGGCCTTTTCCAAACAAGAAGCCAATAAATGCAATAGCAAACCTATTGGTATCTCGACTAGAAATATTGATTACTTGAACAATATGCGTAATGCATGCTTCATAGGTGAAATGTGTGATATATCTGATATGTCATGTATAGTCAAATATTGCCGCAAATGTGAGCCTTTCATGCATTTATGTAATCACTTGTTTTGTAAAGCCAGTTTACGTGCAGGACCCGTCCTGTGCATTTCATGTGTGTTTCATCTGTGTAGTAACCATATTTTCTAATGCAGGTAACCAACTCTCTCAGCTTTCAGACATTGTATGCAGGGTATGATGGCATGAAAAACAGGCACATAAAAACACATATCAACAGGGCAAGCCCCAACTACCGTATTTACACGATTGTAAGTCCACTCGAATGTAAGTACCCCCGCCCCCATATCACATGTGTCTGGAAAAAAGGTATACCCATGGGTACATACCATAACAGAAATTTATCAGTAAAACATGGCCGGCAGTGAAAACGTAGAGCTATAAAGAGAAACACGTGGGCGGCGTCTTTTCTATTAACTATCGATACTCCCCCGGAAGCACCAGCATTCCGAGGGTCAATGCCACCGCAATTGGAACACCGGCCCTTCCATCAACTATCAGCAAAACCATTAGTGCTGTGTGCATTGAAAGATTTTTAAAATTTTGAACAAACCCTTTGAACAAACGCGCAGAATATACGAATGCTACGGGTAGCGCGTAGAGAAAACAAAATTCTAATTACATTGTAGCACCCAGGATAACTCGTTTCTCTTCCTTTTTATTGGCGGTGCTATGTTTTGGTTTTGACCCCCCACTTCAGATTTTCAAATTTAAAAAATTGGTTGACTTACAATCATGTAAATATGGTACCAACTAATTTTGCTCCTGGATGGAAACAAGTATTTATAAACATAATCACTATCAATACTTCAATGAGGAACTGCGTGAACTCAGAACCTGCATGAAGAATGACTACGGTAGCCGCAAGGCTGCACATGTGAAGAGCTGATGCTGCATCCCTATGTTCCTGCACACAAGGTTAGTTGCAAAAAGCCATAATAAAGCTGAGAGGGAAATGATTGAGGTTTTTACAATAGCAAACAGGGACCGACATGTGTCAGCAAACAATCACTGTCTCTCCGTGACAAAATCAGGTCAAATTTTTTATAACGTATACCCACGAGTCATCACTCACATTCTGACAGGTGCATATTTTGTTTCGCTACTGATTTTCGTGCCCCATACAATATTAACCCTTTCCGAGCTCAATTTTATTTTCAGGAAAACCACTGAAATTTCCCAAACTTTTTATGAGTGATTCATTTTGAAGGAGGTTTTATCACTGCAATATCAGCTATTCATTTATTATTTTCTGCTTTATTTTACTAGCTTTCAACTATACATTCATGGTTTTAAGTTGCAAATAGGCAAGGACACAGAAACAGTCTATATGAAGCATGGTATTGCTACGGAGCAGTATTTACGACGACGAAGAGGTCAGTGGTGTGAAGAGCACGATTGGAGGCTAGCGTGAGCTGTTCACTTTTGGCCAAGTGTGGCATATTCATTTGTAAATATACTTGTATATAGCTTCTCATCTGCGTCCTACCACATGACATATTTGGCGTAGTTACTGGGTAAGGAGATGTGGGACAGGGCGGGTTTGAAGAATTCGAGTGGGCATCAGGGCGATGGGCCCAGCAGGCGGAGTGAAGACCCATGTTGGCGAACTGTTGGCATACAGCATGACATGTTGGCCGCTAATGATGGAAAAAGACAGAGAAACATGAAACGACGACACGGGCGGTAACATACAGTAAACATCAATTAGGCCAAATTCAAGTTATTCGCTTGGCATACAACTGCCTGAATCAGGGAAACCGTGACTGCAGGTTTTTTGGCGAAGCTGGATTCAAAGGCAGCCGGATAGGCAGCCTCAATCTCGCCGGACGATCCGGGAAACATCGCTAGTGTTGGGACGGGGAGCGTCGGCACAGGAAGATGTTGCCGGGGTGTTTGATAGACGGGCAAACTGTTGGTCGACATGGTGGCTTTTTGCGGGTTCCAGCCAGCGGTACTCTTTGATGACTGCATCTTCTGTCGCCTCGTTGAAGACCAAAAATTTGAAGGCGTCATCGACGCTACCTTTGAGAATGTGGTAAACCTTGTCTGGTTCAGTCGTGTGCGTCAACTTTGCGGCACAGAGCCAGGACTTGTTGAATGCATGTGACATACGGCTCTGTTGACGTCAGCACACGGCTGGATAACGCCTGCTTCGTGGCAAGTTGGTGACTGTGAGGGTTGCCAAATAAGTCTCACACTTTTTGTTTAAGCGTATCTCAACTGGTGAGCTCATCTTCGTGTGTCCGTAACCATACTCGAGGTGTGCTACCAAGGTAAAATACTACGTTGGCAAGCCTGATAGTAGGGTTCCGCCGGTTACTGGTACCTCGTTCGTGCAGTCTGATCCAGTCCTCCACGTCTTTCCCATATTTTATTGAGAATACGCCAGGATCACGGGGAGCGGAGTGCGATGTAGGTCATCGGAGTGGCAGCTGGTGTCACAACCGGTTGAGTCGAGCTGTCGTCTTCGAGCCATGATGGAAGGCTCGACGTACCAACGACTGCGAAATTTCCATGACAAGGACAGGAAATGTTCACCTCGACTAAATATGTTACGTGGAAAGACGTAGATTACAAGATACTACACACTAAGAAAAAAAAGAGTATCCCATACTCCTTTCGAAGAGTCTGGACTCGCCACGTATATGACACACTTTGGGGGAGACACCCGAACTACCTTTTGGCAAAGAGTCCCAAGACTACCTGTGCTGTATAAAAGGTGGTTGAATAACTCTTTACACAGTAGTCATGCAGACTACGTTGTAATAGTCACAAGGACACTCCCATAGGGATCGCAGGAACTCTTAGCTAAAGGGTCACGTGACTACTGCTGAGGTAGTCAGATGACTTGCTGAGAGTGTCAAGTGACCATTGCATGGTGGTTGAATAACTCTTTACACAGTAGTCATGCAGACTACTTTGTAATAGTCACAAGGACACTCTCATAAGGATCGCAAGAACTCTTAGCCAAAGGGGCACGTGACTACTGCTGAGGTAGTCAGATGACTTGCTGAGAGTGTCAAGTGACCTTTGAATGGAAGTCAGGAGACTCTTGAGAAAAGAATAAAGTAACTCTTCTAAGTGGGTCAAGTGACACTAACAGGATTGTCCAGCGACCATTCAAAATGTGTCAGATGCCTCTTGAAGATATTTTCAACTGACTCCTCAAAATGAGCCAGTCGACTCTTAGCAACATGGTCGAGTGATTCCTCAAAATGAGTTGGGTAGACATTGTCTCCTCCCCGTAAAAGTAACTCTATATATGTATCTTGACGACCTCCAAGGGAACTTTCACATGATGAGACCTGTACATTACTGATTTTAACTCATCACATAATCGCATGACTAGAAGGAATAAACGCAAGCAGTGACCATAATGAATGCTGGAAATGAATAATCCAGATCAAAACAATAAAAGAGCATATCTATGACATTGAATTGTGAAATTTTTTCATCTGTGGCAGCTGACACTGCCAACCTGGAAATAAACCAAGTAAATATTTCAGGCACTTGTTCTATCAATAGGCACAATGGAGACTACGCGAAAGCTAGCCACGCTCTACAAGGCAAGCATACTCAGTGATACACTATTTTCTTTATAACGAGTCTATTCTTAAGTGTGTGAAAGAACAGTCATCACTTGAGCACAAGAGCAACACAATATTGCTCACTAGTACACAGCAGAATGGCCGCAGCTACATTGAACATAGGTTCAAGAAAATGCGGAACTTTCACATGAAATTACATACGGAAAGCCCTACGAGAGCTGGAGTGTCTTCTAAGTATGTGCACGGAATTGATGTAAAAGCCATGGCAATAAGAATCTACTGCAGGATAGTATTAAATGTGGAACATCATGCTGCGCAGTTGTCAATTCAGCTATAAATGTGGTTTTCGTACCTCTTACTTAAACTTATCTGAAACACACAAAGACTACTTTTAAAGAAAGCTTTATTAACGCACAAAAATATCACATCATTTATCAAGACACGTTTTTTCCAATGTCAGAATGGCAGAAATATCTTGAGTTCCAATCAAATTTCGATTGGACAATATACAAAAAAATGACTTTTCACTTAACAGAGCATATATATATATATATATATATATGACTTGAAGAGACACTTTCTCACTCAATAAGCATCGAAATGTGTATGTAAAAATCCCCCTGCACATACTATGGCACTGGAAATGTGCTTGCTTAAAGCACATGATCATGGTCAGTAACTTTTTTGTTTATAAGTAGCGTGAACAGGAAAAATACTTTGAGAAAATGGGTTCAATGTTGCGAACTGTGAATGGCTAATGAAATGAATTACATATGTACTGCTAAGATAATGTGGTTCAGTCAACTACTGCACCAAAAGTCACCTCAATCATATGCAATAACCTTGTGCAATGTGCGAGGTAAAAGGCAAACTGTAAAGTGAGACAGCACTATTTCCATGTATTAAAATTCAATATTATAATATACTGCAGCAAACCACAAATAGAAAGTCACGTGTTTTCCAATAGTAAAGAAGGCACACTGGAGGAACAAACAAGAAATAATGTGCACTTGAAGAATAAGAAGTGCAAGCTTCGCACAGGCATGACTAGCGCAATGCTATATCAATAACGCCACATGAGGCACGACAGACAGCATAGCTTAAAATTAGCTGCAATACAGGGCAAGAAAATATGAGGACTTCTATTTCAATATACACAGATAAACAAGAAGTGTATACACTAAACAACTAGCCTGGGAAGTACAAAATACAATGTGCGGTTGCACTACCAATGTAAGCAAAGTGGCAAGATCCAGCTGAAAGTGCACTTAGAGCTCAGGTATGTAAACACTGTAATGTGATGTATGTGATTGCAAAACCCCATGTGAGTGAAACAAAAGCTTTGTGGCAAGATGTAGATGTAAAGAGGCACACTAAGCACCTTGCTGGCAACACTATCTGGATGCAGTGCCACAGCAAATAAAAAAAAGTGGCAAGCTAAACAAGAGAAAATGTGCATCATTTACAACATCAGAGTACCAGTTTGTAGTTGCACTAAAACAAAAGTTCTGTGGTAAAATGCTGATATAAAACAGGCGCTACAGTTACAATAAGATGCATTGCTAGAGAGAGAAAAAAAGCCGAAACGTTGAAGGTTACAACAAAAACAAAAGCGAACTTCAAGCATCATTTATGCAAATGCAGTAATGTAATGTAGTACAGATAGAAAACACTCATCAAGCATCTTTCATGAAAACTACAAAGTAACAATACCTGAATGCACTATCACAGAAATAAAAAGAGTTCAAGTTGCATAAAAACTGCACTTTGAGCATCTTTTATGCAAATGCAGTAAAGTAATGTAGTTTACCTATCACACATGACACAAACTCTGTGGCAAGATGCACATGTAAAAAGGGCACACTAAGTCATTTGGTGACTGCCAAGTTTCAATACGGCGATGCACTACAACATATGAGCCAAAAACAGAGAAAGTGGCAAGGTGTAGCAATAAATATAAGTTCACATTGAGCATTAGTGAACAGCTACACTAGGCACAGTTCGTTTCAGTAGCACGACCACTTGATGACAAAGAAGCAGTGAATTAGGGAGGTGGCTGACTGAGCTATTTCTAATTCATAGTAGTGCGTGAACGGTGATAAAGTGACGGAAGGATGAAAATAAAACAAAGACAAGCGTTTCACTGTTATCTCGTAACAAAAGGAGGGGTGGACTCCCTTGAGTGATAATTCATGGCCAAAAGGAAGCAGAGAACAAGAGAAGTGAGGAGATTTAATCCTGCAGGTGCATGTTGATAAGAACATTCTGGCCTGTACATGACTTTCTACATGACAACAGAATCGTGTAAACCAGACCACGTTGGCAGGATACATGCTAAAGCAAAGTTTTATGTCCGGTTTTTCTTTACTACCAAGGAACAACATAAAAATCTGACAAACACAAAAGACACCCACAACGCTTTTCGCTTCTCTTCATTATCGTCAGATTTCTAGGCTGTTCCCTGGTAATGATGAACAACCTGCAAGCCCAGCTGGAAATGCCCCCTGTTTCCATTCTTTTGCAAGTGAGAAATATTTTATTCTCAAAATATAATGACGCAAAAACAATGCTGATATTAAATCTATCAACGATATTACTTAAATTGTTAATGCTGTTTTTTTCCATTACCACTATAATTAGGAAAGATTTGTCTCCTAATAAGCATCATAAGCCAGAGAACAGCAACAGGGGGCATAGTAAAGACATTGTGTTATGAATAAACATGGGTTTTAGTATGTCCTCTCAGTATGATTCAGTTACATCACAGGAGAAAGAAAAGCAGCACGAAAGATACAATTCAAAGAGGAGAACAAAAGAACAGGTGCTGAAGTCACTAGTTTTATTTTGTACAAAGGTGTGGCCCATATACATTTTAGTGGTCAACAGGGAAATTCACTCTGCATTGAATGTGATTGTGTTCATGCTTTACACTGCACTTAGAGGTTCAAGACACACAACTGTGAAAGAGTCCTCTATCAATGGCTGGATATACCCTATCTAATTTTCCTGGTGCAGATAAAATGACCTGCACGCCATATCTGCCACCCATGTTCTTTACCGCATGCGACAGTTTGCGAATGTAGGGAAGTACAATGTTAGAACAGTACAACCTGCTTTTGTGTGCCATCAGCCATAGTTTTCAACCATTTTACTAGCTTTCCACAAGCTCATGTCTTGACATCCACTGCATATCAAGAATCCACGAGCTGTTGCTCAGACACATTCCTTATTATATGTGCACAAAACTTTGTCAAAACTGCCTGGAAGCCAGGTTAGCCAATTCAAGCCTTCACTTTTTAAAGGTCCGATGTGAACCTTAGGACACATAGTGGTACGAGTACTGCCAAGAAACATGGTGGTCAAAAAACTAATGGCAGAGATCCAGAAACTGCAACCCTGTTTTTGGCATATCAAAGATAAACTGGGGTTTTGTTTCATTCAGTTGTCAACATACTGCAAGATGAAAAAAAAATAATGAGTTGGTCTGGATCTCAATTATGGTTTTGTGACCATTTGTGTGGCAGTACTCACTTCACTCTGTGAATTCTTCCCTAAATTTCACATCAGACCACTTAAAAGTTCTTAAGACAGAAGTGGCCAAGGAGTTACCTTCGTGTCACACTAAATAAGTCCTGCGCACATCTATACTGTGGGAAGTGTCTGAGCAACAGGTGCAGCAACTGGTAGGTTCTCGATATCCAGTAATATCATAGCATGAACTTCTGAAATATAGTCAAATGAGTTAAAACTATAGTTAACACAGGGTCAGACGGAAAACAGAACCTTCGTACTGTTCCTATATTCACTCACAAAATGTCACAGCGGCTAAAGAACATAGGCCGCAGATATGGTGTTGCAGATCATCTTTATCTGCTCAGGAAGATTAGTTTATGCCCAGCAGTGATAAAAGGCTTGAACACAGTTATTCATCTTGAACTTACAAATGCAGTGGGGAACACTGCACATTTATGTTCGATGCAGAGTAAAAGCGGTGTACTCCTTCTACTGTCCTGCAGCGGTTGTATGTATTCCAACTGACTGCAGTGTTATGCTAAGCGCGAGAGCATGCTTTACAACTAGAATGTCTTGGGCATCCGCACCTGCTTACACATAGTCACACTTGTGTGTGCACATCAAATTTACAGGTACCACTGTGTATGAAAAAAAAATCATAGAAGACATGTTCATCGCACAAAATGGTGTTGTGTTGGCGAGCCATCGATTGCTCTGTCTTGATGAGGAGATATCTTATGTTACTAATTATGTCGGATAATGTTTACAAGCTTGCATATTTTGCACTTGTCTGCACATGCACGAGT
>NC_051157.2:195720087-195772276 GCF_013339745.2 Dermacentor silvarum | reverse complement strand
TTTCGTATTTTGATCTGCAACAAACCTTTCTTCCTGGTGAAAAGAACACAAGAACTTTTGTGGGGGTTTACTTTGAACCCGTTTTCCTCTGCCCACTTAGACACTTTGTTGAGCCCCTGCTGTACCTGTCTCTCGCACACTGCGAGGTTACAGGACTTGAAGCCTATCTGTACGTCGTCCACGTAGATGGAATAAAAGATAGCTGGTAGTAAAGAAGCACGAAGCGTGTTCATTTTAACGATAAAGAGTGTGCAACTGAGCACGCCTCCTTGGGGTACACCAGTTTCCTGCACAAAAGGTCGTGATAAAACATTGCCAACTCGAACACGGAATGTGCGATTCAGCAGATAACTCTCAATCACATTTAACATATTACCACGTATACCAAAGTGGGAGAGGTCTCTCAGTATGCCAAACCGCCATGTGGTGTCGTAGGCCTTTTCTATGTCTAAAAATACAAGAATTGTTTGTGAACAAAAGCTTCGCGTATCTGCGCCTCAATACGTATCAAGTGGTCAGTGGTGGATCGACGCTCGCGAAAACCACACTGGTATGGATCAAGCAGTCTGTTTGATTCTAGGAAATGTAATAGGCGACGGTTTATCATTTTTTCGAAGACTTTGCAGAGGCAGCTTGTTAGCGCTATGGGCCGATAACTCGATAAGAGGATGGATCCTTCCCCTGCTTCAGGATAGGGATCACTATGGCCTCTTTCCAGGCAGAGGGGATCTCGCCAGAGGTCCATATAGAGTTATACAGACAGACAAGGGTTTTCTTCGTTTCAGAGGGTAGGTTCTTCAACATTTCATATAATATGCGGTCAGAGCCTGGGGCAGATTGGTTGCAACAGGCGAGTAAAGCATGAAGCTCTGCTAAAGAGAAAGGTAAATTATATGGCTCGTTCCCGGTGCTATTTCGGTCTAGTTTTTGTTTTTCTATTGCTGCTTTGTATTTTGTGAATTCCGGAGAATAGTGCGATGAACTCGACACATGTTCAAAATGTGCACCCAGGTGGTTCGCTTGGTCTTCCAAGCTGTCGCCCTGTGTATTTACCAAAGGGAGTGAATATGTTTGTCGTCCTCTCACCTTGTTAACCCTGTTCCATACTTTGGCCTCATCTGTATACGAGTGTATACCTGATAAAAACTTCTGCCAACTCTCTCTTCTGGCCTGTCGGCGCGTTCTCCTGCCTTGTGACTTTATCTTCTTAAAGTTGATAAGATTCTCCACAGTAGGTGAATCAGGTAGCAACCCCCACGCTTTGTTCTGTTTCCTACGAGCGTTCCTACATTCGTCGTTCCACCATGGGACACGGCGTTTGCATGCCACACCACTTATTTCGGATATGCATTTAGAAGCGGCATCAAATATGAAGGCAGTGAAATACTCTACAGCAGCATCAATTCCTAACGAAGACATGTCAGCCCAGGAGATATTGCTAGTAAGAGTTCGAAATTTCTCCCAATCTGCTGTATCAACTTTCCATCGAGGGGCTTGTGGTGGAGACTTATTTTCTGTGGTTGTTCTCAGTAATATGGGGAAGTGATCGCTCCCGTAAGGATGTTTGGTAACTTCCCATTCAAGTTCAGGAAATAGACACGGGGAAGCTATGCTAAGGTCAATAGAAGAAAAGGTTCCGTTTTCAATACAGTAAAATGTAGGTTCCTTCTTATTCAGGAGGCACGCACCAGACGAGAAAAGAAATTCTTCAACAAGACGACCTCGCGCATCGATACGAGAGTCGCCCCACAGACTGCTGTGTGCATTGAAATCGCCAAGAACAAGATAAGGTTCTGGCAATTCGTCTATAAGGGACTGAAATTCATGTTTGTGTATGTGGTAATGTGGGGGAATGTAAAGCGAGCAAATGGTGATGAGTTTGTTCAGAAGAACAAGTCGAACTGCCACTGCTTCGAGGGGCGTTTGTAGCTGCAAATGTTGACATGCTATGCTTTTGTGAATTATAATGGCAACACCGCCTGATGATGCGATAGAATCGTCACGGTCTTTACGAAACGTAACATAGTGTCGGAGAAAGTTTGTATGTGTTGATTTTAAGTGCGTTTCCTGTACACACAGCACTTTTGGATTGTGTTGGTAAAGAAGTTCTTGGATATCGTCGAGGTTCCTAAGAAGGCCTCTGACCTTCCATTGTATAATTTGTGTATCCATAATGAAATTAAATTGGTGCTGTGTGTACTAAAAACGGAAGTATTGCCTTAGATTACAGAGCCCTTTCCAGGCCCTCTAACGCGGGATTTGTTCTTTCTGAAGCGGTCGAGGGAACCTCGCCGCTCCTTAGGCGCTTGGTGCGCCGTCGGGATGGGTGTAGTGTCCATTGCCTCTTGAGAGGCGCCGGACACGCGCTCTTGCGAGCGAGAAGTTTCGCGAGAGTCTCGCCGCGAAGGACGAGACATTTGTGCCCACCAGCCCGGAGGTCGATGGGGCTGCCTTTGGGCCTGAGCTGCGCCGGGTGTTACCACAGCCAGCAATGGCCAGAGATGGTGAGGCAGCCTTGACTACACCCACCGTGGGAGCTGCTGGTGGGCCTGTGGGTTCGCTTCGCGTAGCGCAGGCTGCCACCGGGGGCTGTTGTGGTGCCGGCAACCCTAGGGTAACCGGGTCTGTTTGCTGGTTAGGTGGAGTAGACTTAGCTACTTTCACCCTGGGGGCAGGAGCCACAAGCGACAGCTCGCTGCGCGCGGGCTGGGCTGGTGGCAGTAGCCGCTGCGACGCTGTCCCTTGACGCGCCGCATCAGCGTAAGTGGTCGTGTGGAATGGTGAGCACCTTTTGCGTGCTTCCCTGAACGATATGTTTTCACGGACTTTCAGTGTTAGAATTTCTTTCTCTTTTTTCCAGCTTGGACAAGACCGGGAGTACGCTGGATGGTCACCACAGCAAGTTACGCAGTGAGGTGTAGCCTCGCAATTGTCAATATGGTCTTACTGCTATTTTTGTGTAGCCTGTTTCGATGCTTTGTGGCAAGACGCTTAATTCAAAGGTAAGTATCAGGTGTTTCGTGGGAATTTCTTTGTTGTCACGTCTCATAACGATGCGCTGTACATTCATGACGGGTTGCTCCTTCCAACCTTCCAACAACTCGGTTTCAGATAGGTCGATGAGGTCTGCTTCGGATACTACCCCGCGTACTGTGTTCATGGAGCGATGCGGTGAAACAGTAACTGGGACATCACCAAAAGTCACAAGCTTGCCGAGTCTGTTGTGTTGTTCCTTATCACGTAGCTCAAGCAGAAGGTCCCCGCTTGGCATTTTGGTGACTTTATAGCCAGGGCCTAGCGTGTTCGTCAAGGTTTTCGCAACTACAAATGGGATATGGTTCTTGCTAGTCTTTCCGTTCTCTCACTATGTACTACTTGATATCGGGGGAAGATTTCTTTAGGCCGGGTGAACAAATTCAGAAACTCATCGGTGCGTCCCCTCTTCTCAGGGAGACGATCAAGAAGTCGAGGAAAAGCGGGCGTTCCCATAACAATTTTGTGTTGTTCGGCAGCAATGGCAGCCACCCACCACGGAGTCCAACAAGGGGACGCTACAGCACTTCACGTGTACGGCTGCAGGCGCCAGCCGTACATTGCTGCTATAACCTCATATAAAAACCCAAGAGAGGGCACCTACACAAGGTTAACCCAAGCCGCCTATGAAAAGTGTGGAAGTAACAGAAGAGAAGAGGTGACAGGACAGTGAGGACAGAAAAATAGAGAAGAAAAAGATCGAGAGAGGGACAGGAAAAGGCGACCACCGATTTCCCCCGGGTGGGTCAGTCCGGGGGTGCCGTCTATGTGAAGCAGAGGCCAAAGAGGTGTGTTGCCTCAGCCGGGGGGCCTTAAAGGTCCGAACACCCGGCATCGGCTCAACCCCCAGGATCCCCCTTTCCCCAGACACGGCTAAGCCGCGCACGGCTGCACGCGGGAGGGTCCAACCCCCATGTGCTCTCCGGCGACCTCATGACTGGCGATGGAACCAGTTGGTATGTCAATGATTGCAGCAGGGTCGACACACTGGACGCGGCCAACGCACTCCCCACGAAGCAATGTGAGAGGACAGGACGATTGGTTGGCGACGAGCAGTCTGCTGACGCCGGCATGAACGTCCAAAAGAGCGGAAGGCAGCGGGGAACATTTGCGACGAGCGAAAATGGCAGATGGCGTAAAAAGTGCACTGGCACCATCAACAATGTTGCATGACACTGTGGCAAGGGCGGATGAGTGCGGTGGAATAGTAACGTCTTCGGCAACAAATACTTTATCTTGAGGTTCACAAGCGTCAAGGAGTGGGGCATTACACAGCGTTTTAAATTCCACTTCAGCACGAGAACATTCGATGATGGTCTTATTAGCGGAAAGGAAGTCCCAGCCCAAAATAAGATCGTGGGAACAAGAACACAGCACCAAAAATTCGACGATGTAGAGGACTCCATTGATCACAACGCGAGCAGTACACGCATCTGCAGGAGTGATGGGGTCGCCGCTTGCAGTACGAAGTGATACGTTCGACAGGGGGGTCGTAACTTTTCTGAGCGAACGGCAAAGTTTCGCACTAATAACTGAAACAGCGGCACCAGTGTCAACGAGAGCGAGTGCAGCGACGCCGTCCACATATACGTCAATAACATTAGTCGGAGAAGAGAGAGGCCTTGTTCTGTTCGTGGGTGAGGCAGTTCTTGCCTCTGGAACTGTGGTGATTAGTTTTCCCGTTCAGGCGTAGAAGGACGACGACGCATCGGCGAAAGCGAGCGGCGTCGAGGTGATGGCGAACGGCGGTCAAAAAGATGGCGGTGGTCGGAATAGGAAGACATCGGGCCAGGGTTCTGAGACGCGGAGGATGACGGGTATGGGGAATCGTGTGGTTTGGTGTCGAAGCGACGGCGGTAGGATTGTGCGCGGCGACGGCAAAATCGTGCAATGTGCCCAGGTAGACCACACTCAAAACATATTGGCCGGTTGTCAGGAGTGCGCCATTGTCCGCTGCTGTGTGGGTACCGCGGCTGAACGAATTGAGGAGCTGGACGCAGTGGCACGGCTGATGGGAATGGCGGAAAGGCCTGAGGTGGGGGCCGCGCGAGAGCCTCGGCATAGCTAAGAGGTGCAGTCACCTCGGGAAAAGCAACGGGAGTTGGCACCGGCAGGAGTCTCGCGGCAAAAGGGAGAGCTGCGCAAACTTGCTCGTGGATGACCTGGCGAGGGTGTTGGCGTGGTTGAGGACAGCAGCGAAAACTGACGAGCGACCTCAGCACGGACGAACTCTATTATCTGGCAGAGCAGGGAGTCCATTTCAGGAGCCGCGGCCACGCTCGCGAGGCTTTCATCGGACACAGGTGGGCGCCGTGTGAGAAGACGCTGTCTGCAGAGCTCGTCTAAACTCTGGCAAAGCTCAGTGACCTGAGAAACAGTGCCTAGGTCCTTGGACAGCAGCATATGAAAGGCATCGTCGGAAATGCCCTTCATGATGTGGCGTACCTTGTCCGCCTCCGCCATCGTCGGGTTGACACGCCGGCAGAGGTCGACGATGTCCTCAATGTAGCTGGTGAACGTTTCACCAGTTTGCTGGGATCGGCTTCGTAGGCGTTGTTCAGCGCGAAGTTTGCGCACGCCAGGGCGGCCGAAAACGTCCGCGATGCTAGTTTTGAAAGCTAGCCCACATCGGCTTCGTGGTTTTTGAACCAGAGCTTGGCGACGCCCGATAAATAGAAGATCGCGTTGCTGAGTTTGAAGGGATCGTCCCATTTGTTGGTGTTGCTGGCGCGTTCGTACGATTCCAGCCAATTTTCAACGTCTTTCTCATCGGTGCCGCTGAAGATGTAAGGATCCCGCTGACGCTGGGCACCGGCACATACGATAACTGGAGTAACTGGTGGGGATGTTGGGCTGGGGTCGTCAGGCATGACGGACGGCAGAGTTCGGGTGCGTAATTCCAGGTTGGGGGAAAACCGCAACACCTCCACCAGAATCTAATATGAATACAGGACAAGCGAACAGCAGGCAGCGTATCTCAACCGGAACAACTCAGGCAATCTCGAGCTCGCGCCTCCCGGACGACTGGCGATGTGGCTGCAGCGCCGGGTATTCCTCTTCACTACAGTAATTATATATTGTTTGCACATATTGGTATTCACATTATCCTAATATAGTGCTGGGATATGGGCTGTATGCACCTTTAACGTGACGTAGTATAATATTGCAATGTAGGATTGAGGTATTCAGGACACAACCAAATTTCTTGTCAAATGACCAACTGAGTAAAATCTGCTTTTGAAATGAACAAACATACCCCACAGGAATGCCACCTACAGCTTTTATAACCGCGCGAACACATTCTAGAGTCATATACAGCTAGGGTTATATCCCACGGAACGCAAGACGTTTTGTGGCTGCCTTGGACCAGCCAAAATGAACTAGAACGTCTACAACTATTCAAGACGGCTACAAGACGTCTTTATATGTACGTCTTGACGACGTCTTGTGAAGGATGGCTTGAAGGCGTCTTGTTAAGCTGTTCTAAGCTATCATCTTGCTATGACGGCTAGAAAACGTTCTGTAAAGACGTCTGGAAGATATCTGCGTGGATCCATATCCCGATATATGTATAAATTATGCGTTTCAGTTTTTTCCGCTGCTTTGTACGGTTGTTATGTATCTCGCACCCATACTGGTCACACAGCCTGCACTTAAAAACGTGTACATGCACTGCCTTTCCTTTGGTCTGTCATTTTACCATCCTGTAAGGTGTACATTTCCATTAGCTGCACATGTGTCGTTGCACTGTACGTCCAGTCGTAGCGTCTATACGTATTTCACGAAGAAAAAAAAACATGAAGCAAACGTAAAAAAATGTGCTAGATTGAAGGCAACATACATGCCTTTAACCACCTTAATTGAGACAACACAAAAAAGTGAAAAATAAATCCAACGGTTGTACGTGCCTAAACTATGAAGCAGACCGTAGGTGGAGACCCCGGATTAATTCTGACCACCTGGGATCTTTGAGATACACATCAATCTAAGTACACGATCGTTGTTGCGTTTCGATCCTGTCGTACCCGCGATCTCGAGCTCAGCAGCGCGATGCTACAGCCACTTAGCTACCGTGGCGGGTAACAGAAAAACGTGTGCCTACGCTAAGCAGCTGCGCAAATTTAGTGTGAGCGTTAGTTTCAGATAGATGAATAGGTGAGTCCGATGATATATTTTGTGGCAGAAGATCGCTGTGCGGTTTTCTGCAGGCTGTCACAATCGGCGTTTTTCGCACGACGCTAGTACAACCTCCACGCCAGCGCGTTATTTGACAGTTTTTCGCTCCTACCGAAATCTGCACATTGAGCTGCATCACAATTCCGCTGTCAGCTGTTCAATCATGTAGTTAGAAACTATAGTATCGCAAGTTCTATTCCTTATAACGCGTTTCACCGTCGTGTACTCCAAAGTTGTGAGACTGAATCGTTCATTTCATCGCTCTTTCAAATTAAATACATATATACGCTCAAAACCTATAGCTAAAATTGGCGCTTTAAATAATGATGTTTACTTTGGGGAGAGAGCAGCATATCATGGCATTTCATCTAGACGTGTTCGTTTTGCCCAATTATTTGCAACCACAGCACGGCGATTTTAGATGTGCACCACATATTATAGTAAGCGTTCCAGAAATTTTAATACTGCGAAGTGTATTTGCGACCTCTTTGAAATGTTTTGAATGACCCTACTTTGTATATTTACTTGGAATATTTGTCACATACATAGAAGCGCTAAGTTAACCAATTGGTAACTACAGCAAGACCGATATTTCAGTTACCAGGACCGAGCACGGTTGGTCCGCAGCTCATGATCAGTGCAGCCATATACAGCCGATGCATGGCGGGGGTATTATGCAAGCGTCTACCAAGATCGGAGCGCTTAAAGCGGGCAAGCTTGCTTTAGAAATAAGTTTGCAGTCCACGTGTGCTTATCATAACGTTTACAAGGGCTTTGCAAAAAGAAAAGCACATTCGACAATTAGCGGTATCTTTCAGAGCCGCGTATACTGCATCTATTTTGTCTGCTTTGGACGTTTTGTTAGGTGCACATTACAAAAATGCGATATCGTTTAGTACTGCTATGTCGCAGAGTTCTAAACTTGATACTTTCCAATTTTCGATACTCTTTCGAAAGACAGCGCCGACGTTAAATCAACATCTGCTTGCAGCTCATACTTGATTTTACATTTTATTTTAAATGCAAGAAACGTCATCGAAATCGGTGTAGCGATTACCGAGAATGTCGGTTTCACCATTCCAATGTATCCGGAGCTAACGCTGCAAGCATTGCGCATTTTCGGAATTTCCTTTCTCCCTGCAAACCAAAGGCTAACGGCGCCGCGACTGGCAGACATGGAAGGAGGATGAGATTAGAATTTTCTACCTCCCCCGATGCCCTGCGGCCCTGGCTGCATAGCGCCTCTTCCTCTTCACAACCACTCTCTCTCTCTCGGCGCCTCCAACTATCACCTGACGAAAGCCATGAGCGAGGGCGTTGGTTTGGTCGCGTGAGCTCAAGCTCCCTTTGCCGTTCTCTCTCGCGACCTGCCCTTTCAATCTTTTCCGTTTCACATCTTTCACGGCGGGAAGCGGCGCCGGATGTTCGGGCAAGTCGGTGCGCGCCTTTGTTTTCGACTTAGAAAACTGGCATAGCGTGCTGTCCATTTTGTCAGGCCCCGGAAACTCGCGAGTTCACCAAATGACCACAGAGGGCGAAAAAATCGCTGCTAACAAAACAAGCATAGTACATCCCCTCGAAAATATGCCTAAGTGAGTTCAGTAGCTCCCGCTAGAGGCGCCGTAATAAGCGCAATTTTAACCTACAAACTTTCTCCCGCGCTCATCGAAGCGTTTTATTACTTGACAAAGAGTACAAAATTATTATTCTTAATGAGAGATTGTACTGTTGAGTACCAACTGTTTCTTTTTTGCCATTATAAACGCAAAATAACGTTCATCATCACCGATCTCCCACGTGACCTCTGGCCTGGATTAAAAAATTTTACCGGTATTTTTCGCGAACACGGCAAGCACGGATTAATTGGTTCGTAGACTTATGCTGGTTGCTTATTTTGTGCTAAAACCAGTTTATCGCGCTTCGACACCTCGCGTTATTTAACTTGGGGTGAAGTGACGGGTTTGCGAGAAATGTAAGCCCGAAAGCTAGGTTTCGGTCGTGAGCCATGCGGAACAAGTCTGCACCGAAACGGCAGCCGGATTCTGCTGCGACTGAGGACGGCAATACCGGTAAGTCGTTTAACATCGCTGCTTCTTGAATCGTTATCGTTATTCGTCTCGTTAACTTACAGGCGGAGACAAGTTAACGAACTAGATCTTGCATTACATATGGGCAGTCAGGACCCTCCGTTGCTGTTTCCGAAATGATGTTTAGTTGCGCGGCCACCGTTATGCAAACACAATGACGAAAAAAAGACAGCGATATCGGAACGCCCGTCACATTTTTCATCTCGTTGTATCCGTGGCCGTAGGCGCCTGAGTAGCCTTATCAATATATATATATATATATATATATATATATATATATTCGATTCCGCCGGCAACTGCTTTCGTCCACAAAGCCGGATAACCCTTTGGTAAATTGAAGTGAACGTACTGAATTTAATGTATTAAACAGTTGCACGCATACTCATTTACCCATATTTCGTACTTGTTGGTTCCAAGTGTTCTTTCTGTTCCGTTTTATTTACCTTGGGGCATTTATTTTTGCAGTAATAAACGGGTGAATCATGTTCGTGCAGAAAAGGAATGCAGCAGTTCTAATAGCTTAATGTTTGTCTTGCATTTGCTTGTGGAATTAGCAGCGTGATAACTTCTGGTGTATAAATGATCGCACAAATAATCTTATTTGTGATCCTAATAATACTTAAGCTGTTGACACGCATTGTAGTTAGGCAGGTAGCAATATTCATTTAATTGACATGTTGCTTAAGCACCTTAGAACAAAGTGTACAGTTCCATGTGTTCTGCAGTCTAAAACCATTACAATATATATTTCACACCTTCTTGCATTTCATATTGCAAAATTGTGCTTTTTCAATTTCTGATGCAATCAAAATTTCTGTTCGAGACATGCAGTAAAGAGGATGGCACCAGTGTAAAGCAGCACTCCATACACCAAAGAAAAGCTACTTCCTGCTACAACGAGGCCATTGTGTGGACTTTGGCTGTTACTACAAGGTAAACAACACCAAGTTCAGAAATAAATATGCTTGATATTGCCACCTGGTGTTTTGAGCCAGCAAACGATCAGCATTGCGTGCCCAGCAAGAACGGCGCCAGCAGAAGGATCCGTGGACAAGCCCCTGAGTTTGGACTCCTCCCAGAGACAATGGCAGCTCCGACCACCCCAACCGGTATGGAAGGCACTACGCCGATTCATTGCACGCTACTTAGTCCGCGAACGCCGAATCCTTTCCACGGTGTCATGCATGAGGATGTTGAAGATTGGCTGGTGCACTATGAACGTGTTGCCTCGTACAACAAGTGGAACGATGCAGACAAACTGAAAAACGTATATTTCAGCCTTAACGATGGCGCACGTGTTTGGTATGAGAACCGTGCAGATGCCCTAACTTCTTGGGAAGAATTCAAACGCCGTCTTTTTGAGACGTATGCGAGCCCTGATCGCCGAGAACGAGCTGAGCGTGATCTCCAGTCCCGTATACAAATGCCGAATGAAGGTGTCGCAATGTACGTCGAGGACATGACACGTCTCTTTCGACGAGCCGACCCCAGCATGTCGGAAGAAAAGAAGGTGCGGTACCTGATGCGCGGAGTGAAAGAGCAGCTGTTCGGCGGTCTCGTGCGCAGTCCTCCAAAGACTGTGTCAGAATTTCTTTCCGAGGCCGTCACCATGGAACAGACTCTTCGGCAGCGGGCACCATCATACGAACGCCAAGTGAACGCTGCCTCACCTACGGACTTCTTCGGAGCTCTCGGGGGCCACGTCGATTTCTTTCGAGAGCTCATCCGGTCCGTTATCCGCGAAGAACTGCAGAAACTGTCGGTACCCTCACAGCCGACGCTCAGCTCTTTGTCCAGCGTTGTCCGTGACGAAGTGCATCATGCGTTAAGAGAACCACCCTTCAGCACAGACGCTCAACCGCTAAGAACTGACAGCACCCGTATGTCATATTCGCAAGCTTTGCGGCAACCAGCCCCACCTTCCTTCCCGCTTCGGACCGCGTCTCCGGCCATACTACAGTCCGACCAAGCGACCTCTTATTACCACGACCACCGACAGGCCCCAAGGAAATCAGACGTGTGGCGGGCACCTGATCGCCGTCCGCTTTGCTTTCACTGTGGTGAAGCTGGGCATGTCTACCGACAGTGCTCTTATCGAGAGCTCGGATTACGCGGATTCTCGGCAAACTCGCCGCGACCTAGGTTCGGCCAGCGTCCTCCTGCGATTGAAGAATACGTTGCCCAGCAGCGCGGATCCTCATCAGCTCGACACCAGTCACGCTCCCCTTCGCCGCGCCGATTTTCTCCGACTCGCCGTACGTATTCGAGCGTGGTGCAGGGTCGGTCGCCCAGTCCGCGCCGGGAAAACTAACCACAGCGGCCTTCGGGGGCGAGGCCGCTCTGTCTGGACGTACTCAAGGACCCCTGCTGACCCGTACGCGACCCGACGATACATCGACGACGACAGTACCTGCTGATTACAGACGACGAATTTCCTTAGACATTCCTGTATTGCTCGACGGTCGTGACGTGACTGCTTTAGTGGACACTGGAGCAGATTATTCGATAATCAGCGAAAAACTGGCCACCCTTCTGAAGAAAGTGACGACGCCTTGGAATCAAACGCCAGTTCGTACAGCTGGCGGGCACATCGTCACACCACTCGGCATGTGCACGGCACGAATACAGATTCGCGGCTCTACGTTTGTTGCCAGCTTGAGCATTCTCCCTCAGTGTTCTCGTGACCTAATCATCGGCATGGACTTTCTCAGGGAGCACGGAGCTATCATCGACATTCGACAACGCCTCGTCACTTTCTCGACAAAGAGCGCCGCTGCGACGACCAACACCATCCACGCTCGAGCACCTCTTCGTGTCATCGACGACGCTGTCACGTTACCACCGCGTGCAAGTATCGTGGTTCAAGTGGCATGTGACAGACTCTTACACGGTGAAGCGGTCGCAGAAAGCAATCACTCTCTCCTGCTTTCTCAAGGTGTTTGCGTAGCAAGAAGCCTTATTGATCTCCATGATGGTCACTGTGACGTTCTTGTCACGAACTTCAGCTACGAACACCGCCACCTTTTCCCTGGTACTGTCATCGCCTACGCCGACCCGATCGCCGACGTCACTGAATGTTTTGCTTCCCAGGCAATCGTCACTACTAAAGCACCTCTAAGGCAACGTCGACATTAGTGCAACGCTTTCTGAAGACAACAAACAACCCCTGCGTGACCTGTTGCTCGAATTCCACTCTTGCTTTGCACGGTCGTCGAAGATACGTCAAACGTCGATTACTAAACACCGTATCATCACCTATGACGACGCGCACCCCATACGGCAGCAGCCTTATCGTGTTTCCCCGACCGAACGACATGCCATTCAAACGCAGGTGAAGGAAATGCTTCAAGACGGCGTAATACAGCCTTCATGCAGTCCCTGGTCGTCGCCTGTCGTGCTTGTTAAAAAGAAAGATAGGCACGCTTCGGTTTTGTGTGGACTACCGGAAGCTAAACAACGTCACAAAGAAAGACGTATACCCGTTGCCTCGTGTCGACGATTCTCTGGACAGGCTGAGGCGCGCGAAGTATTTCTCCTCTATCGATCTGAAAAGTGGCTACTGGCAAATTGAAGTAGATGAGCGGGACCGCGAGAAAACTGCCTTTGTGACTCCGGACGGCCTTTACGAATTTAGAGTACTTCCTTTCGGCCTCTGTTCCGCTCCAGCCACATTCCAGCGAATGATGGATACCGTTCTCGCTGACCTCAAATGGAAAAGCTGCCTCGTCTATCTCGATGATGTCGTTGTCTTTTCGGAAACTTTTGACGAGCACCTTCGACGCCTTCGGAACGTACTCGAAGCCATTCGATCGGCTGACCTTACCCTCAAGCCAGAGAAATGCCATTTCGGTTACGAGGAACTGAAGTTTCTCGGTCACGTCGTGAGCGCGGCAGGTGTTCGGCCCGATCCCGAGAAGACTGCTGCCGTAGCTGCTTTTCCAGCTCCAACCGACAAGAAAAGTGTCAGACGATTTTTGGGCTTGTGCGCATATTATCGACGCTTCATTGAAAATTTTTCGAAGATTGCAGAGCCGCTATTTCGCCTTACGCGTGACGACTCGCCATTCCTCTGGACTGATGAACAACAGACCGCCTTTGCCGAGCTACAACGTCGATTGTCTTCTCCTCCCGTGCTCGGTCATTTCGATGAGGACGCTGACACAGAAGTACGCACTGACGCCAGCAATATTGGTCTCGGAGCTATCCTGGTGCAAAGGCAAGACGGGACTGAACGAGTTATAGCTTACGCGAGCCGCACTCTGTCACGCGCCGAGTCCAATTATTCCACCACAGAGAAGGAGTGCCTCGCGGTCATTTGGGCTACTACAAAGTTTAGGCCGTATCTCTACGGGCGGCCATTTAAAGTTGTGACCGATCATCACGCTTTGTGCTGGTTGGCCAACCTCCGAGACCCTTCTGGACGATTGGCACGTTGGAGTCTGCGACTCCAGGAATTTAACATCACCATCGTATACAAGTCTGGCAGAAAACATGAAGATGCTGACACGCTATCACGAGCACCTGTTGAATCCCATAATCCTGACGAGGAAGATGACAGCGCCTTCCTGGGAGCCCTCAGCCGTCCGGATCTGCTCGCTAAACAGCGATCGGACGCTGAGTTAGGGCTCATCATCGATCACTTAGAAGGCGACATCGCGTCCATTCCTCGCCCTATTTCGCGACGGTTGTCGTCATTTTGCCTACGAGAGGGCATCTTATACAAAAGAAACACAGGTGCCGGCGACAAACCACATCTTCTAGTAGTGCCTCACGACCTTCGCGACGACATCCTATTAGCCTGCCACGACGAGCCGCCATCTGGTCACTTGGGCTACTCAAGGACTCTGGACAGGGTACGACAACTGTACTACTGGCCTAGACTGACTGCTTGCGTCAAACGCTACGTGAAAGGATGTCGTGAATGCCAGCGCCGCAAGTCACCACCCTTCAAGCCTGCAGGCCTTCTACAACCCATCGACCCCCCGCGTACGCCGTTTGATCAAGTTGGAATGGACCTTCTTGGCCCATTTCCCTTGTCTTCCTCCGGCAATAAGTGGATCATTGTCGCAACCGATTACTTGACGCGTTACGCTGAGACGAAGGCACTACCACGCGGGACAGCATCTGAGGTTGCCCAGTTTTTTATGCATCACATTGTGCTTCGGCATGGCGCACCGTCATTCATCATCACTGACCGAGGGACGGCGTTTACGGCGAAGCTTCTGGACGACATCTTTAAGTTGAGTTACACGAGTCATCGAAAGGCCACTGCATACCACCCTCAGACTAACGGCTTGACAGAAAGACTAAACAGAACACTGGCAGACATGATCTCTATGTACGTGGATGTGCAGCACAAAACGTGGGACGAAATCCTGCCGTACGTAACGTTTGCGTACAACACTGCCACGCAGGAAACTACACGATTCACGCCGTTTCGCCTCGTTTATGGTCGAGATGTTCAAACTATGCTCGACGCCATGATTCCGTATGACGACATCGATCAGCCCGACCAGTTAGCCCCTGACGTCGAGGAGTACATTCAGCGCGCCGAGGAAGCACGTCAACTGGCCCGTGTGCACATAAGACAGCAGCAGTGTACAGATGCAATAAGGTACAATCTCCACCATCGACAAGTTACCTATGAGCCCGGTGACCAAGTTTGGGTTTGGACCCCCATTAGACGGCGAGGCCTCAGCGAGAAACTCCTGAGCAAGTACTTCGGACCGTACAGAGTATTAAGGCGTGTCAGTGACGTGAACTATGAAGTGCTTCCAGACGGACACCTGTCATCACCCAAGCGCCGATTACCACGCCCAGAGATTGTACATGTCGTCCGCCTCAAGCCGTATTTCACACAGTGATGTTCATACAGTGTAGTGGTGAACAAACTTTTTTTTTTGCTGTAGTCGCGACGTCCTCCGAAGAACTGCGCAGCGATTGTTTTTTTTGTTCCCGACCACAGAACGCATTTTTCGCCTCGTGTTCATGTCCGTATGTGGGCTAGCGCGTTTCCATTTTTTTTGTGTGTGTCTTACCTAATTTATGTACCTTCCGTGTACGTCTTGTGGTTGAGCATCGAGTCGATGCTTCATTGGGAGGGGAATAATGCCACCTGGTGTTTTGAGCCAGCAAACGATCAGCATTGCGTGCCCAGCAAGAACGGCGAAGAAGACGACGAAGTCGAAGATCCCGCGCCAGCTGGAGAACCGTCTTTTCGTGTCTGGCATTCTTCGGGTCTGGCTGCTAGCACTGTTGATTGATCTTGCCTTAGCGCGTGACAATATATACTGTATTGGCTCACTAGTCGTGAGATACATGTCATTTGTTTGTAGGAGATGATATGAATGTCTTTCCAAATTTACCGTTCAGCATAATTGGTTCAAACATAAAAGAAAGCCCTACATGAGTTTGGCTAATCTGTGCTGTATCTCATGTGTTACTGTTCTGCCCCAACAGAATCTGCACCAAGCACACACCATGGTCCTCATCACAGAAGCCCCCATCTACCCTGACAGGAAGGGGCTGTAGCCGAATTTGCAAGGATTTTACACCACAAAGAAGTGCATGCAGAAGTATTTGGATGAGATATCAAGTCTACGGAGGACTGTGTCAAGACTGAAAAGAGCCTCAGCCATCATTCCACCAGCACGGATATTGGCCCAGTCATCCAGGTACCTCAACAAAGACTTTCTAGAAATTCTTCATGTTGAGATGCACCTGCAACCATTGAACAAGCACGGACGACGCTGGCCAAAAGAGTTCCATCACTTTGCCCTTCCTTAATCAGCTTCCTGGTCATGTCAAATTCCATTTGTGCCGAGTATACATTTTTTTCTATAAATGCAAGCTTTTTCATTCCTCACTCTTGCTAGGGATAATTCTTCTTCCTCATCCAAACATGAAGGTCAACCGATTTTGTGCTCACACTTAATACATTTCACTGTCTAGTAGCATACCATATCTGTAGCAATATTTTTTAGTGTATGTTGCCATGTGCAATTCCTCTCCAGAAACAGCCGATGCAGCATCGGCATGCGTCTTGCATTAACCGTTGCACCGTGTGCTGTGTAGCATTCGACTTTTCTTAATGTTTCTGGCCTTCAGTGCTTGCAGAGCCGAGTGGCTTCTTTCATGAACACAAGCTTTCTGATTGCCATATTTAATTCCTAGTCTTATTCAGCATTGCTCTTCTTGCTCAATAGCCTTGGTGTAGCCCTGCTTGTCTAGCCTTGTAAAAGTACTGAAAGTTGGGCGAGTTGGTATCTATTCATCTTGTAACTGCAGCGCGCACACGAGAAACGAGGACAAAAAGGTGAAAGTGACAGGCAGGCGCTGACTCGCAACTCAGTTTATTTTGGAGGGAAATTACACACATATATATAAACCCAGTCTGACTAAAGTGAGCATGTGCAAGAGCATGCGGAAAAATTAATAAAAACATTATGAAAAAATGTGAACACAGAACGTTTACTTATCTTAACATCAGGTGGTGCTCAAAAAGGCAAATTCTTTGTTAGTTAGGGTTATAGATGGTTCACTTACGCACATATCAGCACGCTTTTTGATATGGAATGCCTCAGTTATTTCACGTGTTAGTTTATCTCTATGAGTAAACAAAATCATGGTATCTGAATAGACAGGTTTACAATGACAGCTTTTGCAATGATTGGCTAGGTCTAAGTGGTTATCTTTGTCAAGTGAATTTTGATGCTCTCTTAGACGAGTATTAACACACCGGCCGGTCTGGTCTATGTAAACTTTACCGCAAGTTAGGGGCAACCTGTATACTACACCAACTTTGCATTGTACAAGCTTGGAATTTTCTTTTGAGGCGCAGATGCACTTATTCTTGTTAGTCTGATCAATCTTTTTAGACACCGCTTGACATATTCGTTGCAGCTTGTCAGGGGCGCTGAAAACAACTTCAACACTAAACCTGCTGGCAACGTTTTTTAGTCCGTGGGACAGGCGATGGACATAGGGCACTACAGCAATGCGTTTTCTCTGCGTGTCTTCTCTGCTTCTAGACGGCCCTGGTTCGACATTTTTTTATTAGCGTAATAATTTTTTCAGCTGCTCTACAAATAATGTGAACTGGGAATCCTACTGAATCCTCAGATCGCAAGACTAAGATCAGTAGGATTCCCAGATCACATTATTTGTAGAGCAGCTGAAAAATTATTAGGCTAATAAAAAATGTCGAACCAGGGCCGTCTGGAAGCAGAGAAGACACGCAGAGAAAACGCATTGCTGCCGTGCCCTATGTCCATCGCATTTCCCACGGACTAAAAAACGTTGCCAGCAGGTTTGGTGTTGAAGTTCTTTTCAGCGCCCCTGACAAGCTGCAACGAATATTTCAAGCGGTGTCTAAAAAAAATTGATCAGACTAACAAGAGTAAGTGCATCTGCGCCTTAAAAGAAAATTCCAAGCTTGTACAATGCAAAGTTGGTGTAGTATACATGTTGCCCCTAACTTGCGGTAAAGTTTACATAGGCCAGACCGGCCGGTGTGTTAATACTCGTCTAAGAGAGCATCAAAATTCACTTGACAAAGATAACCACTTACACCGAGCCAATCATTGCAAAAGCTGTCATTGTAAACCTGTCTATTCAGATACCATGATTTTGTTTACTCATAGAGATAAACTAACACGTGAAATAACTGAGGCATTCCATATCAAAAAGCGTGCTGATATGTGCGTAAGTGAACCATCTATAAGCCTGACTAACAAAGAATTTGCCTTTTTGAGCACCACCTGATGTTAAGATAAGTAAAAGTTCTGTGTTCACATTTTTTCATATTGTTTTTATTAATTTTTCCGCATGCTCTTGCACATGCTCACTTTAGTCAGACTGGGTTTATATATATGTGTGTAATTTCCCTCCAAAATAAACTGAGTTGCGAGTCAGCGCCTGTCTGTCACTTTCACCTTTTTGTCCTCGTTTCTCGTGTGCGCGCTGCAGTTACAAGATAATAGATACCAACTCGCCCAACTTTCAGTACTTTTACAATTCATTTCTAGTACCGTGAGCTCTTTTGCATGTTTTAATCCTGCTCCTGCTAACCCAGCTTACCTGGCTTCACTGATAGCCGTGTGTGTGTGCAGAGCGAGAGTAGCCTCATGGCATGCTCGGCATTCTACGTGCCCGCCTGATGTTCAAGCAATGTGCGGCTTCTTGAAACCTTCGATTGGACACGTCAGGAGGATATGCAAAATCATAGCTTCCGAATCGTGGCGGCAAGCACGGTTCCTCAAGGATCGCCTGCGCGTCTCCTGCCAGATACAGTGCGGTTATCATACCAGTAGACGTTTGTTCCTAGACTGGTGCAAAACAACGGATAGGACTACTGAGTTCCTATGGAACACAGTTCGACCTCACCTGCCCAATGCCAAGAAGGCTCCTAGCACAGAAGGAAGAGTGGTTCGACTGGGTGAATACTTTGTGCCGGACGTGGATGAGAAACTGCTTCAGCTTGGGCCGAAGTTCGCAATGGAACCGGTATTGAACCCACCTGAAAAGCTGGCTGCATCTAGAGCCATCTCCAGGCTGGTTCCTGAAGAAGAACGCCAAAGGTGTGTGTCTGAATGCGTAGATAGTAGCCAAGGCGAGAACTGCACGTACAAAACCTCAAAAGGTCAGCTCAGTAGCCACTGATCTCGCTTCTAGAGGACTGCGTGTTGTCACTGCCGAAAAAGAAGGTTGTTTTGTGATAATGCCAGATGGTATGTTTGGTACAAAAGCGAGCGAGGCTATAGAAAATAATTTCAGAAAAATAGAAGTTAAACCGGCTAAAGCTAAGCAGCATGCCATAAGATTACTGCAATCGCTCAGTTTATAAAGTTTGTCTTCTTCAGTTAAGAGAGCAAAAGGCTTACATCTCGAAGTTTTCTTTTCTTGTAAAATGCACAAGCAGGGTAATCCTTTTCGAGCCATTGTCACTGAGAGAAAGACGTGGCAACAACAGGTAGCATGCTTTCTTCAGAAACAGCTTTCAACACTAAAGATTTGTGACCCGTTAGGTATTCCTAATTCTGAAGTGGTTCTTTCATATTTAAGAGAAGAAAATCCAGGGGGTTGTGGCGCTTTCAGTATCGATGTACAGGATTTATACTACTCGATTCCTCACGCAGAACTAATGAAAAGCGTCAAGATGTGCATTTGTGACGACAATGATGAAGTCAAGTTCAGAAACCATAGTGGAACATCTGTTGAAAATTTTTTGGAAATTCTGTCTCTTTATCTAAAATCGACATTTATCGGATGGGAAGGGGCTATGTGTGTGCAGAATTCTGGGGTATGCATTTGCTCGAAGGTTGCCCCAATCCTCAGTGATATTTTTCTTGCCCGAGTGGATAGAAACATTCACAGTGGCTTACTAGGTATAGTTAAAAAGGTTTTCCGATTTGTCGATGACTCTTTAGTCATATATGATAAAGCAGAACGTGGCTGCAGTGTTATTAATGTTTTGAAAGTTTTCCGAGAATGTGGATTGGGCCTCAAATTTACCCACGAGGTAGCACTACATAATGAATTGCAATTCCTCGACCTAACATTGAAACTACAATCTGAACACACTTGCTGGATGTGTAACCCTAGATCAGTAAAACCAATTCTTCACTACAGCTCAAGCCATTCAAAAATTGTCAAAAGTGGAATAGCAGTACCGTGCCTTGGGGCCTCTTTATTCAAATCGTGCTTTCACACAATGAACCTGGGATTTTCACGTCAGATCGCAAGACTAAGATCAGTAGGATTCCCAGGTCACATTATTTGTAGAGCAGCTGAAAAAATTATTAGGCTAATAAAAAATGTCGAACCAGGGCCGTCTAGAAGTAGAGAAGACACGCAGAGAAAACGCATTGCTGTCGTGCCCTATGTCCATCGCCTTTCCCACGGACTAAAAAACGTTGCCAGCAGGTTTGGTGTTGAAGTCCTTTTCAGCGCCCCTGACAAGCTGCAACGAATATTTCAAGCGGTGTCTACAAAAAATTGATCAGACTAACAAGAGTAAGTGCATCTGCGCCTTAAAAGAAAATTCCAAGCTTGTACAATGCAAAGTTGGTGTAGTATACATGTTGCCCCTAACTTGCGGTAAAGTTTACATAGGCCAGACCGGCCGGTGTGTTAATACTCGTCTAAGAGAGCATCAAAATTCACTTGACAAAGATAACCACTTACACCTAGCCAATCATTGCAAAAGCTGTCAATGTAAACCTGTCTATTCAGATACCATGATTTTGTTTACTCATAGAGATAAACTAACACGTGAAATAACTGAGGCATTCCATATCAAAAAGCGTGCTGATATGTGCGTAAGTGAACCATCATAAGCCTGACTAACAAAGAATTTGCCTTTTTGAGCACCACCTGATGTTAAGATAAGTAAAAGTTCTGTGTTCACATTTTTTCATAATGTTCTTATTAATTTTTCCGCATGCTCTTGCACATGCTCACTTAAGTCAGACTGGGTTTATATATATATGTGTGTAATTTCCCTCCAAAATAAACTGAGTTGGGAGTCAGCGCCTGTCTGTCACTTTCACCTTTTTGTCCTCGTTTCTCGTGTGCGCGCTGCAGTTACAAGATGAGTTGTCTAGCCTTGCCTGGGTGTAGCCTTGCCTTGTTCGATAACCTTCAGTGTACCTTGTGCTACACTGAAGTGATTAATTACAGAGTCTGCTTTCGCTGCTGTCCCACTTGGTCGTGGTCGCCGTGTTACGTTTCTCGGATGTGGGGACCTGGTAAGTTGCATTGGGAAGCAGTCTCTCGAGGTAAGCACCTGCTCCTGCAGGCCGCACAGCAACATAGACTCCCAATTTACATGCACCGTGATTGGTGCTCCCCGTTCTGTCCTTCCCTGCTGTAGCCATGTGCAAATTTTGCTTGTGGCCTTCGTCAGCTGCAATTTGGCATGAACACAGAGACCAGCATACGTGCTTACATGATCTGAGGTGTATGAAGTTGATAGCCACCTAGGTGGAATGGCCCGCAAAAGTGGCTGCCGAAGGTGATGCCCACGAAACCGACTTGTCCATAGTGATACAGATTGGGGCAGCAAGCGCGAGTCATACATTAGCGGCCCTCCAAAGAAAAGAAACGTACAGGCACGAAAGGTGTTAATGCTAAAATCTGGGTAGTCCATGTTGCTGTGTTGACTGGGGCAGTCAACTGCCTGCATCACCTGATTGCTTCGCAATGCAAGTTGCTAATATTCAATGGTGACTGTCGGTGCAAATAGGTGGGACACGCCGCCCAATCTGTTCGTGCTGCTTGTTGTCGCTCATTACCAGACCACCATGTGTGTTGGAGGCAAGCGCTATGCCTGTAGTCGGACAGCTGAATGTGCCGTAAGTGACCCATGTACGTGAATGCTCACTGTTGCCATATGGATCTTCACCAATGTATAATGTATTGTGTGGACATTATGCGGTCATTGATTGCACTCTCATTTCAGTCTTATTTGACTTGGTTATGGTTGCCGTGTTACGTTTCTCGGGCGTGGCGGCCTGGTCAGCTGCATTGGGAAGCAGTCTCTCGTGGTAAGCATTCGCTCCTGCAGTCCGCACAATGACATAGACTTCCAATTTACATGCTTTCTGATTGTTGCTCCCCGTTCTGTCCTTTCCTGCTGCAGCCATGGGCAAATTACGCATGTGGCCATCCTCGGCCACGATTTGGCGTGACCATCATTTAGAAGAGTATAGATGTAGGCCAGTTGGTGATTCATGATTTGGGAAGTTACCGCAAATAACACACGAGACAAAGAAAGAGACAACGCGAAGCGGTACTGACAACTGTTCATTTAATGAAGCCAACACCAAGCTTATATAGATCAGACACACGTGTGCACCCAAAAAGCAACGAGAAAACCAATAATAACACAGAGCGACCTTCATGAGGAGTGCGATACAAATGCTAAGATACACGCTGATAGACTTGTGAGGCACTTAACACGTGTGTACACGTGGAAAAAAACACAAGTTCTTTCTGAGTAACAGCGGATTATCGGCAGCAAAAATGGCCAGCTGAAAAGAGAGGTTGTACAGGCAATAGCCATGCAACACTTTAAGGATGGTGATTGCGTTAGTTTTCAGTCAGTTGCTGTTACCCAATAGAACTTTTTTTATTTTTCTACGTGATACACACGTGTTAGGTGCCTCGGTAGTCTACAAATGTTTATCCTAGCATTTGTATCGCAACCCTGTTGAAAGTCGCTCTGTGTTTTTATTGGATTTCTCGTTGCTTTTCGGGTGCACACATGTGTCTGGATCTATAAAAGTTCGGCGTTCGTTTCATTAAATAAATAGTTGTCAGTACAGCTTCGTGTTATCTCTTTCTTCGTCTCGTGTGTTTTTTGTGGCAATCCTAGACCAGCATACATGCTTACATGGTCCGATGTGTGTGAAGTTGAAAGGCCCGCAAAAGGCTGCCGAAGGTGATGCCCGCGAAACCGATAATGTCCATATTGAAAGATAGAGGGGCACCAAGTGTGACCTACACATTCGCGGCCCCCGAAATAACGAAAAAAAATAAACGTCCAGGTTCGAACGCAGCTAACCTTAAATTTCCGGGTAGTCCATGTTGCTGTGCTGGCTGCGGCAGCACCTGCGTCACCCGATTGCTTCGCAATGCAAGTTGCTCATGTTCAACGGCGACTGTCGGTGCAAATAGGTGGGACACTGTCCAATCTGCTTAAACTGCTGGTCGTCGCTCGTTAACAGACCGCCATGTGCGACGACGAAAGTGAGCCGTTTACGAGCTGGCGTTAATGATTCCAGCGCATCTCGACATGCAATTTTTATTTCTGCTCTTGTACGAGAAGGTGCACTGCTTGTCTTCTGCCAATAAAGTCGCACGTTCCGTTCACTCACTTGTGGCTTGTTTTTATGGGCGTCAGTAGAGGCTCTTGGGTCTCCTGGCAATTAGAACGCAAAAACTACGCGGCAGCCAAGACAATGAGGCGTGCCGCAACGCCAACCGGGCGAGCGCGGCGCGTACCAGCGTACGCGACGGGTAAAAAGCGGCCATATTGAATTTTGCTCAAAAAAAAAAAAAACTACATTTCCGCTTCCTGTTTGAGCAACGCCATCTGTCTTATGCCTAAGTAAGTTCCATGCGCTGCCGCTTCTTATTTTCGTACCATTGTGGAAGCCACAGTTTCCCTTCTCTAAAGTTGGTTCTTTATTCTATGATTTTGTGTCTTCGATGTGTTAACCAAGGACCCTTGCTGGCCCTCGGAGTACGCGGCGTCGCTTCGTTGACTCGGAAAGCGGATCCTGCCTCATCGATACGGGCAAAAAAAAGTGAGTACCGCACGAAAGTGCCTTATTCCTGAGAATTGTTACCCCCAAATGCCCTTTGTATGGGCATGTCACGTTTGCGCGACACGCTCGAAAAGTATACTGTGAGCTTGCCGCCGTCTTAAGTTAAACGTTGATACATGTTTGTCACAGATAAAATAATGCTTGCTTTTTCCACATTGTGAATAACTGTTTCATGACGCGTTTTCGTGTTTTTCTCAATGATCCTGACAACGTGCGAGGTATAGCGCTGCACGTAGAATGCGTTCGGGACAGTTTGTCCCTGTGGCGGTGAAGTGCTAGAACACTCGTGTACTTCAATTTAGGTGCACGCTAAGGAATCCCAGGTGGTCCAAATTATTCCGGGATCCCTCACTTTGGCGTGCCTCATAATGCAGATTGTGGTTTTGGCGCGTATAAGCCCCATAATTTTTTATGTTAAGGAGAGTTAATTACTCATGACAGGCTTATCACAGCTGCTGCTGTACGCATGCCAAAACTTTAGGGCTTCAACTAGTGTCGCTCGTTTGGCGATACAGAACTACGCTGCTTGCTCTTCCAGTGGCCCACCATTCCCGCATTGTTGGCGATCACGAACGCGATCAGGCAAACTTGCGTAGCCGACATAATTTGTTTGGCATGTTCAATGTTATTCAATTCCTGGCTGGCGCGGTAGCGCCGTTCAAAAATATTCCCGCCTCGAATCTTGATCCCCATTGTTCTCGCGTAAAATCGCGCGCTTGCTGTTGCGTGTTACTGCGCTTCCTTGCAACGTGTTATGTTTCAACTCGTATTGTACTGGTTGCGTGTGACCCACCTGTTTTATTCTTTTTATTTGCGTTTAGTGACGGTGATGTAACTGTGTACTGCGCATTCGGTCGAGCTATACTCAACCATGCTTCGAATCTATTGATTGCTGGTAGGCATTTCTAAAATATTGCGATCTTTGTGGGTTCCTGCTCATGGACGCAGACTCGGGAACACACCACTTTGCACATAATTTTCTTTCGCGCTATCAATTTAACTCATAAATTGTGCATGCCTCAAATTAATTCGCATCGGCGTTCCTACCGCAAGTCATAATTTGAATATGCTAAATCTCGCGGGCTGAAAACGAAACGTGAGGTGAACTCGTAATTAAAATTACATGCCGGAAGCGCGATATGATTATGAAGTACGCCTTAGTAGGGGACTTCGGATGAGTTTTTAACACCTGTGGCTAGAGTCTCTAGCGTGCACCCAATGCACAGCACACGGACATTTTTGCATTTCGCCCCCATTTAATACGGCCGCCGCAGACGGGATTTGCGCACCTTCAGCACGCCCCATATCTTGTTTCCTTGTTTGTTTCTCTGGTTAAAGAAGTATCGCCAGGCCATCTATGCGTTTCCACGCTGTTGTGTTCTTCTTTCGGGGATTTTACGAGCTAAAACCATTTCTGATTATGAGGCACACCGTAGTGGAGGGCTCCGGATTAATTTTCACCACCTTGGGTTCTTTAACGTGCAATACAACGCTAGCACACGGGCGTTTTTGCATTTCGCTTCCATCGAAATGATCTCGTGCTCGCTCGGCAGCGCAAAACGGCTTAGCCTACTAAGCCACCGCGGCGGGTCACGCTGTTGTGAATTGTTGCTTTGTTTCTTGTTTATCCGTTATTTTATCATAGCTTTATGGGATCGCTGGTAGCGATTTCCTCTAACGCGCTTCTCTAGAAGGGAAGAGAAATTGAAATTTTAGTGTTGTTACGAACGTTTAACATAGCGCTATATATCGCTTTATACCGTTGCCGCGACGTTCTCAGGCACAAGTCTGGTTGGCGCATGCTCGCTAAGCTGCATCAGTTGTACGCGTGGCGTGCTTTTTAAAAAAGGCAATGCAAGCAAACCAACTGTTACGATGAAACAATGGCGTTTAGTGACTCGGTACAGATCGCCAACATGGCGGCTTCTTCCTGCCACGTCCCAACTCCGAATGCCGGCTTCTGGCTCCGTGCGCCCCCTGGGGATCCAACTGGTCTTTCAGTGGTGGCGCTAGCTTCCGTCACAACACTCCTTCCGTCCCAAGCTTGAGTTACGGTGAATACCGTTGCACGGGTGGGCGCGTTCTGACAGACCGCCGAAGCATCGGTGTCTGGGAAACAGCTGGCGTGCCAGCAGAACTGGCACTTGCGTGGCCACTCGTTTCTGCTTGCCAAGGTAGCACGCTTGTCCGTGCGTCGCCTTCCAGAGTGGCAGAACGCCCTGTCATACCACGCACCGGTGTCTGGAAAACAGCTTCAGCGTCAGCAGGACTGGTCATTGCGTGGTCACTCGGTTCCACCGGCCTAGGTAGCATGCTTGTTTGTGTCTCACCCCCCAGAGTGGCAGCACGCGCTGGCGTCGTTGCTTCTCTTTCGTCTAAAAATGGCTGCAAAATTGGCACTTGTATTTGCTGCCCATTGTCGCTGCCTCTTCCCGATGTGGGCGACTCCTCTGTGCCTTCGAGGCGGCGCCGCAGGTGGTCTGCATGTCGGTTCCACACTGTGCCATCTGCCAGCTGCACCTCAGTTGATGATGAGCTGGTGGCTCCTCCGACGACTGCTGGCACCCATCTGGGTCCTGGCCTGAAGTTTCTTGCCCAGACAGTGTCTCCAACCAGGGGAACTGGTTCTCTTCTGGCTGCAGAATCGCTGCGCACCTTCTGCTGTAACTGTCGGAATTGTACCTTGCTGCACAAGTCTGGCTTCAGCAAATCTAACGCTGTCTTGAGCCGTCGACCCATCAATAGTTCTGCCGAGGAACGACCGGTGAGGGCATGGGGTGTGCTTCTGTACGCTAACAAAATTCTAGCAATTCGACACTCAAAATTTCCAGGCTGCGTCTTCTTGAGCTTGTCTTTTACAGTTTGTACCACCCTCTCAGCGGCCCCATTGGATGCGGGATGGTATGGTGGGATCAAAATAGGACGCACCCCATTACGAGCCAAGAACGACTTGTAGGTTGCACTTGTGAAGGCAGGCCCATTGTCGCTCACTATGATGTCTGGTAATCCATGGCAAGCAAAGATGTTGCGGAGGCATGCAATTGTCGACTCCGCCGACGGTGACGCCACTCGGACCACTTCCACCCATTTGGAGAATGCATCCACGAGTACTAAGAAGTACACACCTTGAAACGGCCCACCAAAATCGACGTGTAAACGAGACCACGCTCGCTCAGGGAACGGCCATGGCGCCTGCTGTATTAATAGGCTTGGGAGCATTCCGATACACCTGGCAGACCTTGCACCTGCCCACCTTCATAGCAATGTCCTCATCAATGCCCGGCCACCACACGTGACTACGGGCCACTAACTTCATTTTCTCAACTCCTGGATGGCTCTCATGCAAAAGGTCCAACACTGCCGCCCTTAGTGATACTGGAACAACCACCCGGCTCCCTCTTAGTACACAGCCCTCCATCACCGAGAATTCCTCCATTTGGTTTGCAAAAGGCCGTCACTCTTGCCCTGGTGGCAAGTGTTCTCCCGACCACAACGCCACACGCAAGGGAGCTAACACTGGGTCCTGATCGGTTTCAGACTCCACTACAGCTGCTGAGAGGACACCTGGGTATGCCCCTCTCAACATGAACACATCCTGAATTCTGGAATCCTCCAGTGGAGCCCTAGCAAGCGGCAGTCGACTCAAAGCGTCTGCATTTCCCGATCTCGCTCCTGGCCTGTAGCATAATCTGTAGTTGTAGCCCCTCAATGTCAGAGCCCACCTCAGCACTCTTGGCGAACTTTGAAGTGGTATGCGGCTCTCATGGCCGAACAGTCCCAGTAACGGTTTGTGATCGGTGAAAATGTCAAATGGTCTTCCCCACACAAATTGGTGGAACTTCAGCACACCGAACACCACTGCCAGCGCTTCCTTATCCAATTGGCTGTAGTTCTTTTCAGCTGCCGTTAATCGCCTTGATGCAAACGCCACAGGCTTCTCCTCTCCAGACGGCATCCGATGTGCCAGTACCGCTCCAATGCCATAAGGTGATGCGTCACAACATAGTAATAGAGGTAACTTGGGGTCATAATAAACTAACACCTCTGCAGATGTCAGTAACTGCTTGCTTTGCGTAAATGCTGCTTCCTGTCTGGCCCCCCAGTGCCATGACGTGTTGTCTTTTTTGAGCAACACGTGCAATGGGTGCAGCACCGTTGATACGTTCGGCAGAAATCTTCGGTAAAAATTGAGGAGACCGAGGTAGCTCTGCAATTCCCGTGTGTCAGATGGGGCCGGTGCTCGTACGATGGCCTCGATCTTCTCAGGTGCTGGGTGCAGGCCGTGCTCATCGATGACATATCCCAGGTACTCCACGCTTGTTGTCTCGAACACACATTTTTGAAGCTTCAACCTTAACCCTGCGCCACTCAGTCGCCTCAGCACTTCTTCCAAGTGGTTACGGTGGTCCTCTTCGGAGACCCCAGCTACAAGTATGTCGTCGAAATACACGACAGTCCGGCGACAACCGCGAAGCAGACACTCCATTTCCCGCTGGATAATTGCCGGTGCTGATGCCACTCCGAATGGCAGTCGGTTGTACTGAAAAAGTCCCTGCTGTGTGTTGATAGTCACCAATTTCTTCGACTCCTCATCCAACTCCACTTGCTAGTATGCATCCCGCAGATCCAACTTGGAGAACATCACGCCTCCCGCCAGCTGTGCCCAGATTTCTTCGACCCGTGGCACCGGGTACGTCTCGATATCTGCTGCCCGGTTTACCGTGACCTTGAAGTCCCCGCACAATCGAATTTTTCCGTCCTTCTTCAAAACTGGAACCAACGGCGCTGCCCATTCCGCGGTCCGCACTGGCCTGAGGATACCTTCTCGCTGCAACCGCTGTAGTTCCTGCGCCACCATGTCCTGCAGAGCAAATGGTACTGGTCTCGGCCTGAAGAAACGTGGTTTCACGTCCTCTGGCACTCTTATCTTGGCCTTCACTCCTGCAAGGTTACCGAGAACTTCTGAAAACACATCAGGAAATCGGCTTATCAGGTCCTTCACGTCATCGACCGAGTGCACGTTCAGCAGACTGTCGAGCGGCATACCAAAAGCTTTCGCCCAGTTCCTTCTAGCAGGGCTCGCGTACCGCTCTTGACGACGAACAATGGTAGTCGAGCGTGCTTTCCTCCGAATTTGGCCAGCACTGTCGCTTTCCCCACGACCGCGGATAGATGGCCGAAGTAGCCTCTCAGCTTGAGATCGGAATTTTCTAGTACCATCCCTGGAAACAGCCTCGTGAACTCCGCTTCGCCAATCACCGAGTAGACGGCCCCCGTATCAACTTCCATTCGTAGCGACTGATCTTCCACGAGTACCGTGGCACAAATAGGGGGCACATTCGGCTCCAGAATATTCACAGCGTCAGCCTGTGGGACAACGGTATTCGACGAACCGCCCTCTAGCGACCACAAATTGACAACGTCTGACTCTTCAATTTCTTCATCGGATGCCGCGTCTACCGGTTCCACGACCTTCACCGCACGCCTTGGTTGAAATCTGGCCGGTCCGACTCCTTGCCGTCCAACTTTATGTTCCGTGCCCTGCAGCTTCTCGTCCAGCTTGTGCATTTGCTCCAGCTTCTCGTCCACTTGTGGATTTCTTTGCTGCATGGCCTCTCCTTTGACAACAAAAACACCGCTGATTCCGGAACCTGCACGACCGCTCGTGGTGCCGGCCGCCGCATCGATAACAATCACCGCCAACCTCGCCAGTTCTTGACACTCGGTTAATGGCCACTCCGTCCACCTGGCCTGTCATTATTTTGCCGCCCGAAACGGCGGCTTCCATGCTGGTAATGATTTTGACAGCGCGTTCCAGTGTTTGCTCAGACTCTTCTAGCAGGCGGCGTCTCATTGCATCATCCCGAATACCATGTACGATTCGGTCTCTAAGGTTGTTTTCCAATTCCCCGCCGAACGCACAAGAGTCTGCCAACTTACGCAGCTCCGCAACGAAGTCCTTGACCGCTTCTCCCTCCCATTGTGTCCGGCAATGGAAATGGTACCGCTGTACTATCACAGACGGTTTCGGTGCGTGATTATTGGTAAGCAGCTGCAGACTTTCCGTGAGCGGAACATCACTTGGTCGTCGAGGTGCCAGTAATTGTCGCAGCAACGAGTACGTCGGTCTTCCACATGAACTCAAAAACACCGCACGCTGCTTGTCATCCGAGACGCTGTTGGCGATGAAGTGTTGCTCCAGCACTTCCACGTACTCTTCCCATTCGTGTCCTTCCTCTCTAAATGGCTCCAACTTCGCCATCACGACTGGTCGCCTCTCACCGTCCGGGTCCAAACTAAGGTTATTCCTCGTCGCCAGTTGTTACGATGAAACAATGGCGTTTATTGACTCGGTAGAGATCGCCAACATGGCGGCTTCTTCCTGCCACGTCCCAACGCCGAATGCCGGCTTCTGGCTCTGTGCGCCCCCTGGGGATCCAACTGGTCTTTCAGTGGTTGCGCTAGCTTCCGTCACAACACCAACTGGTAGCTGGTGGATACGGTAGCGGCAATAGTAGAGCGGCATATGGTAAATGTTTGTTTATTTAATGTTCCAGTGGGAACCCGTGAGGTACCTGGAAAATTAAATAAATTGAGGTATGTGTACCTACTCGCGCGTGGCGTCAAGGGTTGAGCAAAATCAGACACTTGCAGCGTTCTATCAGCAAGCTGAAGCGCTGGTAAACAGAACGATGCATGAGAGAGTGGTTTCCTGTCATCCACATAACGATGGGCCTTTGTTATCGCAAGACTAATTATTTGCAACGCTGAAAAGGTCATTTCTTATTCCTCTTGTGCCATAGACATGCGGAAATATAGTCTACAAGTCAGACCGCATTATTGTTCCAGAGCGGATTATGTGTCCATATACGTGGTGTCTTTTTTTAGCTGCACCAATTAAAAAAATGGCTGTGGCAGATAGCACAATTATAAACCTTGATCAAAATTACTCGATAAGGCGGGCATTAGGTTACGAGAAACCATTATGCTTTCCGAATAATTTACTTCATTGCGCTAATAAACGAACTAATTTGCAGCACATATTTTTAATCTACGAATTGTAGCTAGTGGGTATGCAATGCATATTGACTTAGACCGAGATTTGAGGACTACGCTAGTTTCGATACAATAATTTTGAATGTGTCCACCGAAATGCATTGGCGTTCCAGTTAGTGTGTGCTTCAATGTATGAAACAGTGTTTCCTTTAAAATTAAGTTTGAAAACTGTGCATTTTTACTGCAAGTTTGATACCGCATATCTCGAAACCGCTGCCATCCTCATAATTTGTTCCAAGTCGATATGCCTGGCATAATCACTAGCTACAATTAAAATATGTGCAGTGAGGTAATTAATAAAACGTTAATTAGTGTAACTGTCAATTGTTGAATTAAATGTTTTGATTTTTCGTAGAAGTAATAGGCCATCTCATCGAGTAATTTAGAACTATTTGGACAGCACAATTGTGTTGTCTGACACATGTTCTAAAAATTTAGTTCAGCTAAAATAAAAAGGACCATGTAGAATGAGAACATACCGTACGTTCTCATTCTGCAAGGTTTTTTTTTTTTTAGACTGAACCAAATTTTTTTTAATTGCATGGGGCAGATAGCACTTGGGCAAGCGCAATGGTTTAGTCATATCACATGCTTCAAACCATTACGTTATTAAGCTGCTTTCTGTGTCACATAGAGAAAAGAAACATTGTTTAATGAGGTGCTGTAGATGTTAGCCTGGCTAATCGCCTGACATGCTATTCCAGGTTTGAAGTAGTGATATAACTAGCCAATGGCGCTTGTCATGTAATTGTCATTTTAATTGAGTCTGATGTTACGGGTAAGATGAAACAACCGCTGAGTAGGTTTAGCTTACCACTGAGGCGGAGGATGACAGAAGAAGGTGAATACGTCATTGCGGCCTCAGTATATAATGACAGAACAAGATGTTGGCCTTCAGAATAACACAATGTACTATCGTTTGTGCCTTTAAATAAATAAAATCTAAGTGTGAGCTGTGTGTGCGGCATATGTATTTTTGTGTCCTCATTAACTGATAGTTTGGACCTAATTTTTTTATGCTGCTTCTCTTGATTCTTGACAAATCTATCTGTCCTAATTTAAACCACAAGAATGATTAATACGTAGAATTTTGCTGTCTTCGGTTTTTCTGCTCACATACGAGTACTTTGCAACAGCTAGGATAATAAATTCAAATTCAGTGCTGAATCTAGCTTCTGCTTTCTCTTGGTTCTGGAGTTCATGTTACACGAAGAAAAAGACAGGACGCCGATCAAAAAGTGGTAATAAGAATTGGACGTACGGAAGCCATGTTCACAACACGAACTGCTCAAAACGACGGCATTCTGTGTATGCAGGCGGTATATTGCCATCGTTGCGATACAGCGTTTTTTCTGTAGTTTTCTGTAGTCTGGATAGCAAGGGATTCCAGAAAATCCCTTCAAATCCAGTTTGCTTAGCAATGATAGACGCCTTGTCTCGTCGGTGGCATATTCAGCCTGCCACGTGCTCCGCAAGTGCAATGGAAACGACATTGTTTCTTCACTTCTGATTCAATAATTCATATCTTTTGCATAGATTTCTTGCTTCAAGGGCTTTCAGAATGATTGCTTTCGCTGATGTAAAGATAGTCGTGATTCGCGCAGGCTGTTCTGTATACAATGCTTGGAACATATCTTCTGAATCTTCACATCTGCCTGTTCGTGCTGCAACTAGTGGGCCTAAACGTGGGACATTGACTTCATAGGATTTCAGAACAATTGCGATGGCCTTTCTCACTCAAAGGACATAGGCGATGGTCGTGCGAGCTCGAAGGCGCGTGTGACCGGCAATGTGGCAGGCCTCAGCGATATTTCGTCGAACGTATGAACATTTCCGGTTATGCTCACTCGGACGTAATCTGTGCAAGTAATTGTCAGAAATCTGGTCGCCAGGATTAAAGCAAAAGTTTTACAGCAATCCCGGCAAATTTGCTCTAAATCAGGACGCTCAGCGCAGTGGCGTATCAGGTGGGGGTGGGTGACCGGGCTTCCGCCCCTCCCCCCTCTCTAAATTTTGTCTTTTTTTACGGCCTGCGCCCTGCTCCGTTTTGTGCCTGGCACGTCGCCTATTAACCAAGGCGCGTATCCTACCAACGTGCGGCTATTATGGGCATTCGCGTCTCAACGCTTCTCCGACGCCTGCGAACTTAAAAGAACGAAGCACCGCATTGAGGACGATCGCGGTGCTTAAGCTCCCCCACCCCCACCCCCGAAAAAAATATCCGGGCTGCGCGCCTGGCTCAAATTACGTCGCGAACATTCTGAGTGCGGTTACCCCGGAAGTGTTTCATTCATTGCGTAGAACATCGTTCAAGTTGACCAGTGACCTTGCTTGGCCGCGCGTCCTGGAGTCGACGCTGCCATTCAACATATCCCCAAAAGGAGGCCTTGTCACGTGTTCTGGAAACCTATGACGCGCGGCGCATATATGTTCCTGCCTGCACGTTGTATCATGAACTGGTACATGTGAAGGACACGGTGTAGAATTGTTTTTCGGCGCAAACTGCTACTACGTTTAAATCAACAAAAGATGCAATTTCGAAAAAGGGCTTCAACATGTGTATGATTTGAAAACGAAAAATGTCGCTTGCGACGTAGTTGCGGAAGACGTGGCAGCCTCCAACCATGGCACTGGCCTCTTTGGACAAGGCTGTTGTTATCGCCAAGAATCCGGATTTCACGGTAGTATCTCAGGGGCTTGCTACCGAGGCTACAGATAAGGCCGAATCGCAGTGATGACATTATTGCATCTTCATACGGAAAATACCTAGGTCGGATTTCTAACAGTTATTGTTTGCAAACAAGGCTGCGGTATAAATGAGTGGGAACTCTTCAGTCATATGCAATAAAATCTTTTTATAGCTAAGTTGAAGGGGGAGCTAAAATTACGTCAATATATTCATTACCGCCGTTCACTGCAATATATGCGCAATGTCGCGCACAATTTCAACTTGTATAGAAGCAGACGGTTTTTCGGGAAGCAGAACCACTACATGCCCACGTGCTCGCTGCAAAAGAAACTTCGGCAAACAGCAAAAGAAACAGCAAAAAACAGCAAAAGAAACTTCGGCGTCCTTAACACACCACTTCTTAGCATCTGACACGATTGCCTTTACGATAGCTGCCTTCTGTTTCAATGTGATGATCTTTCGTTATCGCTTTCAGTTGGGTCGTCCCTAGCATCGCGAAACGGCGACGCGGTTGAATAGGCTGCATGCAGCGACACCAACAATGTTCGTCGTGTGCGAGCAGCACGTGGTACACACAAGGAGGGTGGCCTCTGGAATTGCACCGGCGCAATCCCCGAGGCCACGCCTATAGGTGCACTAACTTATAGCCTGCGCGGTGCCGCAGTGAGAGGAATTGCGATGGCGATCTAGAGTCTGCTTATGCGCAACTACGCGTAGTGGTGACAAGGACCAGTGTTCGACGGTGGATTCAACGCAAATACGTAAACGTGTTAAACAACGGCAACGAATGTGTGTTCTACCCTCCAGAAAGCAGACGCGAGCCTGCAAGGGTCAGGCATTTCTTTTTTCGGAGAAAAGTGAAGTTTGGTGTATCTATTGGCAGGATAAGTTTACTCCGTTGAAACGAGGTTATAAAAACATGGATATCTTCGGAGATTTCAGCGGGAATGTCATTTTGTTGTATACAATTATTTGTTATATCTCGTTTCGTTATAACGAAGTTTAACTGTAACATATTTGTTAATATTTTGTCTTACCTTCTGATTGCAGGTGCGTAATCTGAGGTCAAGCATCATTGGAACACGCTGAATTTTCTGCGGGTGCATCAGCTTGTGGAAATGTCTAAGACAGTTCCCTGAATCGTAGAGTGTCCAATTTATTATAACAGCCAGCCACAATGCAAAACTCTCGGAGGTGCATTAGAAACATTTTGCTTATGTAGTGGCATGTTACTGATTTATTAAAAATTCTTTGAAACCTTTGACCACTTTAGCGCTTCATTTGTGCGAACAATCATGGTTTATGTTAAACGTACGTGGCGTTGACACGTGTTTGTCGCTTTTGTGGCTTTGCCAATATTTCAGTGTTGCTATGGTGGGTTGTAAGAAATTGTCCATAGGGATTGGTGCTGTCGGTAAAGCCTACCTTTTTTGAATATTGCGAGGAATACGAACATCCTCATTGATTTCTCTATGTCGCAGATAAGCGGGAGACACTCAATTCCTTTATAATTAATGCTATAATGGAAGGGTGTTTTGTGTATTTAAATTCTTGTGCGTGCCAAACATCGATGCAAGGAAAAATTCTGTAATAGTGTTGCAGGAGGTTTTGATATTATTCCATCTGCAAATCTTGATCAGTGTTGACAAGGTAAGTAAAATGATATTGGGTCTTCCTGGACGTAATGGGCAGTGTATGCTGTTTCTAGCCGGATCACTGAAGCTAGACAACATTTCGTTAGATAGTTGACATCGGAAGGAGACAGACCATCTGGATTGCAATATGTCCTAATTTTAGCTTCTGGAGACTATTTAAAATGTCATATTTGTGCTAGTGCTCCCCCTAGATGACAATAGATCAGGTGTTGAACTAAGGTTTAGAGAGGTCAAGTCCGTTGTATTTTATATAGAATAAGTATATATATATATATATATATATATATATATATATATATATATATACATAGCATGTTTATTGCTTATTTGTTTCTTCACTTTTTTTCTCAAAGTGAAGACTTCGTAACTTTATGGAATACATTCTGTGTTGCAATAACCTACGTCACGTTCAGATTTCACATCCTCTCCACTTTAGATCTAAGTGTATTTCCACTGTCACTGTCTTTTGTAAATACTATAAATACTGTAAAACAATATTTAGGGCTTAATTAGCTAAATACGAGCGACTAGAAAATACGATGCCTTAGTTGACCAGTAGATGTTTAAAGCATTTAAAAACGTTTTTAAGACATCCACAACACATCGAGCAGAACGTTTTGTAGCCGTTTTCAAAACGTTCCCAAGATGTCCTGCAAGACATCTTGTAGCCGTATTTGAGACGTCTACAAGACGTCTTGTAAGACGTCTGATATCCCAAATTTGGGGGTGCATTAGACGGTCTTAGACGGTGCATTAGACGGTACGTTAGACGGCTACAAGACGTTTTAAGACGTCCGACAATATCTTGGTAAGATGTCTTGATGAAGTATTTAATATCTTGCCAAAACGTATTCAAGACGTCTTGTAAACGCTTAAAATATTTTTTAAGACGTCTTGAAGACGGCTTCTAGACCAATGTGTGTTCAGTGGTTATGCTAGCTAATTTTAGAACATGGCTTAATTTGCAATGCATAAGCTTGAATACAACCTCTGTGATTCGAAGTACAGCCTTAATTAACTAGCTGTGCATTATATCTGTAACTACACACTGCATAATCTGTTTTGTACTTGAACAAGCTTATGAGATCTCGTAAAAAACATGGTTGCAAAAAGCTTATATGTGCAACCCTAACGGGATGAAGTGTCAAGCACAAGTGTGTATGAGAATCACTACCATGTTGCATGCATGTGTCTGCAAGCCTTTGTTTTCGAGAGTGCACCTAAGAAGGAAAGTGTGTTCTGATTGGGTGATGCACTGCAGTGGCCAAGAGAAGAAACATGCAAATTATAGGATTTTTTAAAAAGATAGCTGCATCGGACGAGCAGGACCTACCTTTCATACCGTGATTAAGAGAAGGCAGATGACACATGACAAAATCCAGAAAATTTATCATTTATTGTAATTGTTGAGCAAGCTGGAATACCATGAGCGGCCAATGTGCCTTGGCTTTGGTATGACAGGAAGAGTTTTCACAATATCCAAACATGTGCCTAAGGAACAGGAGTTGGCTCTACCTGAAACCTCCACTATGATGTCTCTACGTGATGTCTCCACTATAAACGAGAGTAGTAATGCTCATTTCATGCCCTGCTACTCATTTTCAGAGAGAGGTAAATGGAAGGCATAGATCAGAACATTAAAACGAGTATTAATTCTGTTCTTTTGTAAGATCATGCCACACTTACACAAATGCAACACTGCATTAGTTGTCTCTAACTTATTTGCTAATTTTAATAATGGCTCTATGCATTGTCTTAACTGAAACAGCATGAGACGACATATTAATTATTGCACTAAAGTCTGAAAGCGAGTTCGTTAGGCAACATACATTTACATATACGGGATGAGGGAGAGGCATACAAACACACTCAGTGCTGCTTTCCAACTGAGATTATTCAATCTATTGAGCAACCCAATTTTAAACCTTTGTAGGTGACTGTTGCACATACAGTCATTGCACATGCATTTGCCCAAATACAGTGCTTGTTCTATACTTCTTTCTCTTTTACGGGTAGTCATGTCGAATTATATAGGATGTTACAAGTCATGTTAAACATTGGAGCCCATATTCATCAAAACAATATGGTATTTAAAAAACATTTGGACAGGTCGTCAAAATTGCAGCAACAAACAAAAAGAAAAGGAATTAATAGTTTGTTTGAAAAAAGGCTAATAAACTGGTAGCCTAGCATGGAGGTAATACTACCTGTGGAGCCCACAATTTAGCTGGTGGGGAGGCCTGAATGGTCGGCCGAACAAAGAATGCCACTGTCCAGGCATATTGGAGGCCATGACACGACACTACCACTTTTCAGAGCCGTACTGACGGTGACATGGTTGTTGATACACTGTTAATGCGACAAAACCACGTGTTTGAGAAATTCCATGATTAAGACACCCATGACAAGTCTCTTGGCTCTTGAAGGTTGAGCTCCAAGACTGCTAAGCTGTGTATATCACCGACAGTAAGCAGTAGACTAACAATACGGAGTTACTTAATCTAGTCACTGGGGAATCAACCATTGCAATCATCTTTGATAATTTAGTCAATGGAGTTACAGAGCTCTTGTGAGTCACCTTTCTAACAGTGAGGTAACACTGTACCATATTTTGCAACAATACATTTATGTGTCCCTGAAATGGCCTTGGTTTCAAAATATCTAGCTTCGTAACCATGTGCACCTTTAGAAGCATGCCTTATAAAGATACATTGGCAATTTATCCTCTCCGCCATGGATGCTAAAAATTCTCAAAAGGCAAAATGCTACTCACTGGAAGATGCTTCATTTGAAAGAACATTTGCTTTTTTTACACACAATGCTCTATTGAATGTCGCGTTCAGAGCAAGTGAATAGCACAATTATGTCTTTAATTTACAGCCCATAATGGTGCTTTGCACAGACTTGCTGTGAAACAATGTAACATGAAACTACACTGACTCACTACAACTGCAGACGACTGCTCTCTTCGTTCAAGCAGAAATGACATTTCTATACATTGATAGTCAGTGAGTTAAAATGCCTGTGCTCACATTGTTAAAATTACATATTTCCTGATGGTAAATTGCAGTTAAGGATACTGTACCCCTGACAATGCTGGTAAAACTGATGTAGCTAGGGCAGCCAAATTTGAGCGTAAAAGCAGGTGTGTCTCGCCAGAGCAAATTGTTTGGGGGGTAGGAAGATAGTAAGCGAGTGTGGCACAAGAGGTGTGGGTGGATACATGTTCTTCATGTTGTGTGCTTTTTATCTGACATAGCATTGACAGGGCCAGAGCTGTGTCTTTGTACCCAGTGTAGGAAAACATTAGAAAGTGAGTTATTGTGAAGCTTGTTTATCTTCTGACAAAGTAATGTGGCTTGGCTTCAGCTGTTTAGTGGAAATGGTGTATGTCTGTATTTTGGCGATGTTTGATAAAAACCATGTACCATGTACCAGCCATGTTCAGCACACTCTTGTCATGTATGATATGTAGCTGAAGCAGACTTGCACACATCCATCGCATATTCCTTATTTTCATAAAGAGGCAAATGCATAAGGCTGACCAATACCATGCTTCCGTTTCCTGTAATGGGTGTGTCTGTACAAAATACATTGTCCAGGGGAACATCTGTGTGCAGCAGTACCATGGCCTTTGGTCTCTTGTAGCCAAGTAATTTGATATCTGTCATGCAAGTGCATTTGCAGGGGGCGGTTACTCTACATGAGGCACAGCAATAGTGATGTGTTAGGGAAATAGTCAAAGGGTTCAGAAGTAACTGCAACATGCGGCCTCTTTAATTCTGATGCTCGTTCACATTCAATTGCTGATGATGCAATGGTGTTCAGCTGGGCATGTTCTTAAATGTAGAGCAGGGTAATGTGATGGAGAACAGCTATTGCCCTCATCACGTTCTGAATAATGATCGCAATCTGGTACCACCGCTTCAGTGACAGCCAGTAAAACTGAGCCTCATAAATATTGCTTGGCTGGAGTACAGACAAAACAATGTTACCGGCTACCTCAGTACATTGTTTGGTTGGTAAAAACATTTAGTAAGTGTCCTGGAGATTGATGACCCGGGCTCAGGTCTCCCAAGTCGGGACGTCCAGGCCTTGCCTAGTCGCTGCTTCGCGGGCCGGCTGGACGGCGCAGATTTGGTCGGCGAGCTTAGAGCTGTGCAGGGCATCGGCACACCTCGCCGAGAGAACATCGGGATTAATGCCTTTAGTCTTTGCCTCACATTCTCAGAGAATGTGCTTTAGTATAGCAGGTTCTATGCCGCAGACCTTGCAGGTGCTGTCGGGATAGATCTCAGGGTAGAATCTATGACACGCTAGTGGGTTTGGATAAGTGTCAGTCTGTAGCTGCTGCCAGGTGGTACCTTGGGCTCTGCATAACTTGTTGTTAGGCGAAGTGAAACTTCATCGTGCCAAATAGAAGGCCTCAGTTATTTCATTGCAGCGCGTTAGCCTGTCCTTGTCTGCGTCAACTGCGAGAGCTGTTCCGTAACGGTCAATTATGTCGCGTGCAGTGGAGTTTGCTGTCTCGTTAAGGTTGGTAAGTTTAGGACAAACTGCGCCCATGTGGGCGGGGAACCGGATCATGACAGGACACTACCACTTTTTCAGAGCCGGTTCCCAGAGCTTGAGTTTTGCTTTGGAGAATCCGGAAAGCTTCCGGCGAAATTCTTCCCTTGGCGTAATTTCGGACGGCGGTGCGCGAGTCGCTCAGGATAACTTGGTTTTTCTATGTCAGACATAGCAAAGGCTGCCACTTCCTCGGCTGTTTCGGGTTGTTTCGTGTTGAGACTGGCTGTGTGTGTAGCTTTACCGTCGGTGTTGACGACTGCCGCGGCGAATCGTCGGCCATCTGGGTAGCCAGCTGCGTCTGTGTATCTTCTTTGTAGTTGTGATATTTCCGTAGTAGCGTTATGGCCCAGGCCTTCCCGCGTCCCTGGTTGTAAGATGGGTGCATGTTCCTTGGTATCGGGACTACTTGGATCTTGTCTCGTATTTCTCTTGGCATATCGACTTTGTCGCCGTGTTAACGGTGGTACGTGATGTTTAGCGTTTGCAAAATGTGTCTTCCTGTCCTAGTGGTGGTGAGCCTTCCGAGGTGCAAGATCCTCTGTGCTTCTGCCACCTCATTTAGGGTATTGTGTAGCCCAAGCTGTAGTAGTTTCTCTGTGCTGGTGGATTCGGGCAGTCCTTGAGCAATCTTGTATAACCTACGGATGATTATATTGATCTTATTCCTCTCGCACCTGTACCAGTTGTGTATACCTGCCACGTATGCAATGTGGCACATGACGAAGGAGTGGATCAGCCTGATGAGGCTGTCTTCCCTCATGCCACTCCTCTTGTGAGTGACTCGTTTAAAGAGTCTGGCTGCGTTTGTAGTCTTATGCAAGTCTTTTAACTGTCTGTCCGTTAACCCAATTTTTTCGATCAGCATGCGGTGACTCGAATATGATCAACCATGGGAATAGTGCCTGCGTTATTCGTGTCGAGCTTGATTTCTTCATACTCCCTCACTCTGGAGTAGCCCCTTGGGTGGTCTCCCCTTGAGCGTGGGTCGATATAGTAATAACTGATTTCTTTGTGAGCATCTGAGCACGGTGTCAGCCAGATATTCCTCCACTGTGTTGATAGATTCCTGCAGTATTGTCTCGATCTGTCCGTCGTTGCCACAAACGGAACAGATCGTGGTGTCGTCTGCATAGATTGTATGAGTGATGTGTTCCACTTATAATTTCTCAGCAAAACCAACCTTGATTAAGTTAAAAAGCATGCTTCATATCGGGTGGAGGGTTGACATTGGTCTCTTCTTTATTTTGCCTAGGCACTTTGATCCTGTGCCGAGCTGCTGAAGATTGAGACAAAAGATCTGCAATTCTACCTCATCTAACAAGCACCAGTGCAGTAGCCAGGAACGTTTTTGGTGGTTTGTGTTTACGCACGCGTGTTTTTTTTTTGGGGGGGGGGGCTATGTATTTGACCTTGTGCAAGGGATGTGTGAAGGTCGTCGCCTGCACGTCGTTCTATGCCACGCACAAAGAAATTTCGAGTTTGAGGGCCAGGGGTTACGTTCCCCGTGTGCCCCCCTGGCTACGCCACTGACAAGCATGCTGCAAGGCAAAGCTGGTCTAGTCTGGAGTGGTTGGAAACGCCTCTCTCAAGTTAATCGCCTAGAATTCTTATAGAGCTATATTGTGGCTCCCTTGCCTTCCTGCAAGGTGTCTATTATACATATTGAGTGATGCACAAATGATTGATGTCACTACACCTATCGCTGCCTGCAAATGTGAACCACCATTCAGGCACATAGCAGTAGTGGGCAGTAGCGCTAGTAAAACGGGACACTTGGCAAGGCTTTATTGTGCATACAATGGAGTTAAATGTCATTTTTGATTAAGATGCCAGCGACATATGAGTACGCCTTGTTTTATGGCTATTACCTGCTTTCCGTGCATCCCCTGGATGGGCTGTATTATTGTTGCATCCCTCTCGGCAATACACATTTATTCGCTAGTGAGTACTTCTTTTTGCTGCATTTCTTATGGCATTTTTTCTTGATGCTCAGGTCCCTGTCTTAAAAATGCGGCCTCTGGCTGTTTAAGTTTTAGTAATGTAAACTTGTAGGGTGTGAACATATCTGAATATATGCAGTATAAGGACTCAATAATAGAGCTTTTGATGATGATGATGATGATGATGATAAGTGGTTCTTGAGGGAAAGGGAAAGGTTGGCGCTATCTTCTGAGCTTTTGAAAGCTACTACTATGAAATTGATGGTAAAGCTCAGAAAGGGTCAGCTGAAGCGGCCACAATGAATGAGTTACTGAAGCTATAAAAGCTGTTTTTATGAATAGATTTCAAAGACAACTACAGCAATATGTGTGCCACGTTTTCCAAGAATTCGCGTTTATCTGATACACACTTGTTTTCAGAAATTGTCCCAAGTATCGCAAGCACACCGAATATAGAAGCTTCAAAGCAATACAGTGAGAGTCCCATCCCTCGACCACGTGTAAGCAAAAGATCTCCTATGCAAGGACACCGCTCACTCAGTTAAAATAAAAAAGAAACAAAAACACATGTGGTCGTTTATTGAAATTGCTATTTACTTTTAAAAAGTGTAATTCAGAACAATTAGTGACTGCAGAGTGCATTAATGCACACTCACATGTATCTCTGCATGAAACAAAATGTTGAACATCCACTATAATCATGCATGGTGCATTATTTGGATCGAAACTGATAGAATCAAATGACATGTTGTTCATTTCTAGTTCCAGGTATACCTTGCCGGCTGATAGCACTAAGGACTATAGAAACATGACAGAGAGCGTAAACTTTATTTTTAAATCAATCAGATTTGAGCGAAACCTAACTGATGTTCGAGTACGCATTCACAAGACATGTGCACATGAACACGTCACTAAAATACGTCGAAGCCTGATACAAGCGCGCGCAGGCACGCGCGCGCGCGCACACACACACACACACACACACACACACACACACACACACACACACACACACACACACACACACACACACCACACACACACACACACACACACACACACACACACACCACACACACACACACACACACACACACACACACACACACACACACACACACACACACACACACACACACACACACACACACACACACACACACACACACACACACACACACACACACACACACACACACACACACACACACACACACACACACACACACACACACACACACACACACACACACACACACACACACACACACACACACACACACTGACCTTTTAGCTGACACCACAAGAAGCTGCACTTAGAAGTGCGCGGCAGCTAGTTCTTTTTCTCAGAATCTGTCTGAAAAAAGAAAAGCTTGGGCATTACGCGCATAGCGCGCATTGGTTCCGCGCCGTACGCGAACACTCACCACCACAGCTAAAGAAACCGCGTAAAACAGAAGACAAGTGGTAATCCGTTCAGTCGACGCTGTACGCACTCCTACTTTGGCAAGACAGCAAGACTGTAGGTGAGACTTCACTAGCAGCTTGCATATCGTGGCGCAGTGGGGAAGGTCCCGAGCACGCGTCCGTGCGGAGAACCACAGGTAACGAAAAGACGATGCCTTCGCGGCGGCCGATCACCGCCGCGCTGCGCACCGGTGCACGTAATGCTTTTGGGCGGTATAAAGGTGCCAGAGTACACGGAACACTCTGCGACTGCCGCCCAAATGCTCTCGTAAACACACATGCCGACACACGCGTAAACGACGTAACTACGAAGAGCAAGACGGGTGTCATCACCAGCGCCGACGACAGTGGCGCTTCGCGGGGTTTGGCTTCAGTTTCACTTCTAGTTGATACGAACAGACGCGAGGACACTCTGGGCCGAAGCCATGGAGTTCCTGCATGGTCCCGCTTCCAAAGTGGGATGTCGGGGCCGATCTTGAAGCTCGACAGTATATTGTAGTCGGCGAGATGAACAAATCGTCTATTCTATCGCTTTGAAGAATTTGATTGGCACTCCGGAAATGTCTAATTTAGTAGAAAAAAAGGTAAAACTTGAGCAATACATCTCTCATTGCTCGTTTACTTCCAACGCATGTGTAAAATAGAGCACTGCACGGGCTCGGGCTTACCCGAAAGCCCGGGCCGGGCCGGGTAGAGCAGTTTTTTCACGGGCTTGGGCCGGGCTCGGGCACGGCGTGTGCTTTTTTACCCGGGCCCGGGCCGGGCTCGGGTTTTTTGACGCGGGCCGGGGCCGGGCTCGGGCTTTCTGCGAGTTATTCTCGGGCTTCTCAACTCTGAAAAACATGAATTTTTCGGTCTCGGGCCGGTTTCGAGCCGGGCTCGGGCCGGCTCAGGCTTAAGGTAAAGGGGTGGCGGGCCGGGCCGGGCGGGTAACGTAGATTATTTCCGGGCCCGGGCCGGGCCCGGGTCTCGCCATAAAAGTTTTGATCGGGCTCGGGCGGGCCGCCCAATGTAAAAGTGGGCCCGGGCCGGGCCCGGGCCGCAAAAATCGGCCCGTGCAGTGCTCTAGTGTAAAATAAAATAAGACGACGAATAAGAAATTGTAAAATAAGACAACGAATTAGCCTCCCTTTAGTACGCTAGAGGGAGGCTTGTCTCTCGTAAACACCCCTTTAAGAACGATGTAAAATTGACGCTCTCCCTCCTTATTTCATCGCCATTTTGCGAGGGAGCGATAACCAGGACGCTAACCATTTCTACACCACTGTAAGGGAGCGCGGTTTTCAGGCACGTAGTCCCAAGGGATATCGCAGCCCTTGGGACTACGTATAAGCCGAACGTTTACAGCGTATAGGTATATACGCTGCTGGGTCTTATTCAATAGCCGCTGTCCAAGTGTATTGCTTCCTGTACCATCTGTTCGCCAATAAATATGCGTCGTTATACCTATAATGCCGAATTCACAATTCTTAAGGCAATGTTATTCCTCAGTGTTTTCTGTTCTCTACTACAAACAGCCTTGTGTTTCTTAGGAGAGCAAAAATGAGCCACCTGCTCCTAGTGGATTTCATTCGAGCCGACCGTAACAAGCCATTGGGCGTATGCCATCGTCAGCACGATTCTTGCCGTGCATAAGGTTTTCCGACAGTATGACAAAGAAGGTGGAAAATATACTCATGGACGTTTTAAGGAACTATGTTATACAATTCTGCTACGCTTTTCTCATAGTCCAAGATATCATATTGCTGAAACATGTTCCACCGCTAGCCAAAACCTCGGAGCGAGGGAAATGCTCAATGCCACGGCTGCGTTCTTTAAAAGTCGCTTATCGTATTGGTGCGAAGCCATGTCAGGCTATCGAAAACTGTCGTGAGTCATGTTGAATCTCAGAACAATTGTATATTGACAACCGGAGCGAATTAGGCGTCTGTGCGAAGAAAAATATTAAATAGTTGTAACGGCGCATCAATTTAGATAAAGCGTTTTTCCCGCAAGAAAAAAAAATGAAATTATGTAAGTTTTACAACCTGGCAAAATTTGTCATGTGGCTCAAAATGCCGCGACAATACAATTACCACCGCTTTATGGGCTTGCCCGTTCACAGTTTTTGTGCCTAAAGTTGCCTATTCTTCAGTAAAACTTTATTTGAGCCTAGTTGCTACATAATTTTGAACTTAAAGTTAGAGCGCAAACACCTAAAACGGACTACAAAAGGAAGATACGACACACACTCGCGCTGACCAACAGCTTCTTTATTTCTTCGTCGTCGATGCATATATAAACCCTAGGCCACACAATCAACAACGTCTTAGGTGTTTGCGCTGTAAGTCTAAGTTCAAAATGCCTATTCTTCGCCTCGCTGGCATTTGGGAAACGAGGGAATGGCACCTCACGACTCTTGCATCTTAAATGTTGATATTCAGAACAGCAACGTAATATGACCTCGAGATATCGCAGGACTTTTCGCAGCACTGCTAGCACGACATCAACTAAGGGCTTGACAAGCGACTGATCTATGCGCAGCAGGCACTCTTACTTTCAGGGGTGTTAGTTCCCTCCGAATGCAATTTGCAATACTACAAGTGTTGTGAAGCTTGACAGAAGAAGGTGAGATCCGGCAGGCCATACCATGACGGTAAGAAAAAAAGAAACATTGTACATTTACTGAAAGAAAACAAAACTAATCTTCCCAGTGAAGAAAAGGTCATCCACTTTCGCGGATGAAACACACAAACGCCGTCTATGCGACGCATTAGCTCTGTCTGCTTAGCTTACCAAAAATTTCTCAGCTCAAAGGAAATTGCTGAATATTGCATGCGATGCATTACGCACAACAAAAAGTGTGTCATTGCAATTTGACGAAATCTTCGAACACAAGAGTGACCTGCCTATATTCATGTAGTAAAACCTTTCCGGAGTATAAATCTATGTTTGGAACTCATTAGAACCACAGCTTTACGCGCGAGAAAGAGTAAAACTTGCAAAGAGTAATTGCACACAATGGGAGCAGATTTCTCTAAAGCTTTAATAATCTTCTGGAGCATCTTCTGGATCCTGTTCTTCGTGGAGACACTTATGAGTATCGTACACTTTTTCAATATTCGACGTGTCGCAAGTGCTGTTGAAGAATATTTCGCAGCAGTACGAGTTTCGCAGCTCCCCTCGTCTTTCCCGAGTGTAATCGTATTTGCGGCGCACCCGAAGTTCACAAAGAGGTTTCGAGCAATCCATGGTTTCACTGTCGTTGCTAGAAAGGCTGCGACTTTTTGGGTTTGCGTCCTTGGGGGCGTTGCAGTTTACTGCACAAATACAATAACAACTTCAAGTCAGACAGCAGGTCACACAGTTGAATTCTTAGTAATACTACAGAATAATAACTTTATAGTGTTTCCATTGAGTATATATGATCAAGAAAGCGGCGGTGGTTTCGGACAACGTGGAACAGTATTCAGAAAAAAAACATTTTGTAGTAAAAAAATTACTCCCTCTCCCGCTAAAGGGAACCATGTGTGGATGCGAAGCAGCGGGGAGATGGTTACGCGGCAGCGGCCGGAGCGCTCATCGCGGTGCTGCACAGGAGAGAGAATGAGGCGCGCGCGCTCCGTCATTTTCATACCGCGGAACTACCGTGGCGCCCCCAGCGGAGTATGCAGCTGTCGCACCACGTGTCGTGCGCACCGCTCCGGATTCCTTGAGAGAAAGGGCGGAGCGTAGGAGAGGAGAGAGAGGGGGAGGGGACGCGCATGCGCTGTGGGTGTGTGGCACGCGGGTGCCGCTCCGTACAGGATTCCTAGAGGAGAGAAAGGGGGGAGCGCAGGAGAGGAGAGAGAGAGGGGAAGGGGACGCGCATGCGCTGTGGGACGCCGCGGGAGGGACGGACAGAGCCGCCGGCAAGAAATGCTTCGCATTTACTATAACGCACATTTTTACATGTTGCACAATGCTGCAGGACTAACAAGGTATTCACACAGGGTTAATACCTAGCTTTTTAAAACCCGTATATGTCAGATGAATATCTGATCAGCTAGTAAAAAACAGGGGTAATTGGAGATCGCAGGGAGAGTCCTTCGTCCTGCAGTGGACATAAATATAGGCTGATGATGTTGATGATGATATATCACATGGATGAAAATATTGTTTCTAAGCATAGCTACAAAAGTGAATATTGCAAAGACGCACACCAACGTACGCGTTTTTAACAGCGAAGCTGTTTAAGCCAGCCGTAATCCGCCTTTTGCATGTCCCGAATGCGCATGCGCTGTAGCCTAGCGGCGAGTGCCGAAAACGTTTTGTAAAGCGTCGGCGGTTCATGCAGCTGACGACGCACGCGTATGCAGCATAGTCGTCGAGGACGCGAACTCTTTATTGTCGGCGCTGTGCCGGTCGACGACGCGGTGTTTGCGCTGTGTTTCAGTAGAAACTTCAGCTGTTCACAGCGATATTCGGTTAACGTCCGGTACATCGCAATATATGCCGACACGACACCGATGTCGGTCAGAAGTCGACCTCACGCCGGCGCCAACGCTCGGCCGGCTGTAGTTGTCATACTGTGCCAGTGGGAGACCTATATTGTCATACAGGTATGACGAAGAAGCGACCGACGATGCGAAAGACGACAGCGAGTGATCGTAGTGTGATAAGCTTTCGTGCCGACGATGCCGACAAAACCAGTGTGCTGATCGCCGTGCGAGCGGCCGCCGATTGAGAACATCGCAGCGACAGTGCGAATATCGCTGCAAATACGCTCATGTATGTATTTATTGACACACAAATTGAGTCGAAACGTGCTTCCGACGCTCATATGCACGATTTCCAGCCCTTTACAGCCCTCCACATCAAGTTTGAGGCGGTGTTGATCTCGTTCAGGCAACTTCATTAGGCCTAACACAGCCTACGAGTTCGTCCGCTACCGGCAGACATGAAATACAGGATAAGCAAGGAAGACGAAGGAAACTGCTTACCGACTGACCTTACCGACTTGAAGTGAACCACTCCTAGCATAGTACGATGCACACACAAAGAGTAGGAAGCGGCGACACGGCGCATTGCTAATACCGCAGTATACAGGCTCCGTTCTTGAACGAAAGCTGTCGGTCGCAGTCACAGGCGCTTCCATGAACGAAGTGCAATTACGGAGAGTGTATTTTTATGCTGCCACATTTATTCGTTACCGAAAACGCAGTTTGCCTCTTATGCTAAGCAGGCAAAAAGTGATGGCCCTTTCGATATGCATCGTAAGCAACAACACCGCTCGTTGCCACGCGAGTACGGCAGGCATCGGCATTTTTGCGTGCCAGTGCGGCTAGGTGGTCGTTGTCGTCGTTTTCGATGTGCCCGGCACGTTCATGCCTTCTCGTCTCAATGTGATCGCTTCTGATATGTGCATGATAAGTGTTCATATATGCTTTGAACATTTCCTCATTGTTTCGTGTGAGCGGTGCACGGTTTCTTCTGTACTTGAAGCGAACAGCGAGCGGTGGCCGTACGCGTGCCAATGTAAACAAATGCGCCGTTCTTGCGTTGCATAAATACTCTTGGCGCAGTGTCTCCCCTACAAAGAGCTATGACCACTGCGGTCAAGACTCAGCTATAAAATCAGTTTTTATCATCCTATAAGAGTACGTTCAGTGCAGGTCTAACAGTGGCAAATGCATGAACTCTGCTGCTATATATATACGATACGGCTAACCTCCGCTGAGCGGAATCGACCCCAGCTTAAACTTGATGTGGGCGGCTGGCCAGTGCTCACGTTCGTGCATTTCAACATCCAAAGCATGTTTGGACTCATATTCGGTACGAATATATATGAGCAGGAATACAAGCGTAGGCGCTGTGGTCAATCGCGTTACGGTGCGATGTATTCGTTCAGAGGCACATCGCATGGTGACTGGTTTTGTCGGCGTAGCTGCACGAATCCCGTCATCATATTTCGACGACTTGCGGTTGTAAGTCGCACCAGAGTCATTGCCGGCCTAGGCATCCTGTCTAACAACGGCCACTGACACAAAACGAAAATTAGAATGACTGACAATGCACAAACCCATTTCAGCTCGCTTCCTTGCAGCGTGCCTCTAGCGTCCCGCGGGGCCCCGACGCCGTACATATTGTTTCTCGCGGAGCCCGCAAAGGTGGCGCCACAGCGCAATGCAAAAGGCGGATTTGTGGTGCGTATCAGAGAGAGATTGTGGTTGTGAAGAGGTAGAGGTGCAACCTACTAAGAAAGACAAGAAAATATGCTTTCTTGCCGAGGCGGGATTCGAGCCCGCGTACCACCGGTCCCAAAGCGAACGTTCGTAACCACTAGGCTATAGAGCCCCGCCTGCAGAGCCTCCATTTATGCGAACCATATCATTCAGTGAGTGAGTAAGTGAAATAATTTTATGGGAGGTCCGGTGAGGACGCGAACTCGTCGCACACCCGGCTAGCCCCACGTCGGACGGGCAGATATAGCCCACTGGCCCGGTCGCGGGCACGCCGGACAGCCAGGATTTGCTTGTCTAGAGTGGGGCTACGCAGAAGCGAGTCCCACTCATCCTTGCTGAACTGTGTATCTCGACCCGCACTCCCAGAGCATGTGTGCTAGAGTGGAGGTCTGCCCACAGGATGGGCAGGCGTCGTCGCGATATACGTCAGGGTAAACTTCGTTGCAGGAACGCCCAGACATGGATATGTGCCGGTCTGTAAAAGTCTAAGCGAAACAGCTTCCGCCCTGTTAAATTTAGGGTGAGGGGAGTGGAAAGACCCTCCTACACATGTAGAAGATCTTCGTAACGTCCATTGTGTGTAGCGGGAGCCGTAGGGGGGAGAGGTGTCGGCTTTCCTTACAGAGCAAGCGCGGTCGGTGAGGTCGCGCGCAGCCTCGTGAGCAGACTCATTGAGGTTCGGGGAGGCACCCTCGACCGACCCTACGTGAGCGGGAAACCAGTGAATCGAATAATGCGTGAGAGTATCCGGATTGGAGACGCTAAAAAGACGATCAGCTGCTCGCGATGCGCCCCTTCTGAATGCCCTAACTGCCGTTTCGGAATCGCTATAGATCTCAGCCCCACGACCGTCTAGCAGGGCGAGGAGATGGCGGCTTGCTCGGCGACTTTGGGTCTGAAGTGCGAATTGAAGCGTTATTGGAAGCTTGCCGCGGGAGTCGACACGAACGACGGCAAAGGTCTTTCTCATCGCTGTACTCCCGGCGTCGACGAAGCGTGCTCTGATGCCTTTTGCTTGATCTGTTTGAAATTGCTACTGCTCTCGCCTGTGCTCTGCCCTCGTTGTGGACGGGATGGACGTTTCGAGGCACTGGGGCCACTTCGAACTTGTTCTCGAATACACCTTGGATCGGGGTACTGACCCTCGCAGATACCGCAGGATGGTAACCAGCTCTTCGAGGATGCGTTTACCTGCCGCTGTGGTGGTCACGAGCGATTTGCGCGCGTTCTTGGGCATCGGCAATCTCCTCGACGGTGTGTGGTACCCCCAGCTTAAGGAGATCTTCGGTATGGTCCTAACGTAGCCGAAGCCCTTTTGACTACTTTGCGGATGAGACCGTTGAGCTTGTCCCGCTCCGCTCTGAGCCAGTTGTGCATAGAAATCGTGTACGTGAAGTGGCATAATACAAGGCGTTGATCAGGCTGAGGAAGACTGGCTTCCTTCATGAACTCGGGGTGTGTTTGCAATTCTGCGAACGAGGCGCCAAGCGTTGCCCGTCTTTGCGATGATCTTGCGGCGAGCCGTTCCGTTCCCGCCGTTGAATTCCACAAACATGCCCAGGACCCGAATGACGACGACCCTGGGTATCACCCTCCGTCACAAGTGCGAAGACTGATGCTTGCTTCGGAGACTTGCTTCCAATTTGGGGTCTTCCCCCTTCTCTTTCTGTAAAGCAGAAGCTCCGACTTGGCGGGGGAGCACCGACGTCTGGTGGGCGGAGATACTCCTCGTTCACGTCGATCGCCTCCTGCATGGCTTCTTAGACTCTGCCCTTGCATCCCACTGCCCACCAGATGGAAATGTCGTCGGCGTAGATGGTGTGCTTGTCATCCTCGACGCGTGCCAACCTCTCGGAAAACAATCATACAGATGTTAAATAGTGTGGGGAGATTACGGCGCCCTGAGGATTGCCCCGTCCTCCGAGGGCACATCTTCGAGCGGAAGTCTCAAAATCCGAAGCTTGACCTTCCTGCCGTTAGAAAAGAGCTGACGTAGCGGTGAATCTGGAACCTAGACCTAGGTCCAAAATATTGTCTTGACGATAAAGCGTGGAGCACGTTGTCGAAGCATATCTCGAGGTCCAGACCGAGCAGAGCCTGACGTCTCTGGAACGCCGCCCTCTATGCTTGATTAGTGTTCATTGCACCTGCGTCGAGAGTCCGCGCGGAAGCCGAGCATTTGTACGTGTAAACGTCGTTGTCTTCGAGTACCGTTGAGCCTGTTAAGGACGACGCGCTCCATAACCTAGCGACGCAAGGAGGTTAGAAATCAGCCTGAGGTTCTCGATGTTCGGGGCTACCGGGTTTGGGAATGAGCACCGTGCAGGCGACTTCCATTCTGCAGGAACCAGCCGCTTCTTCAACACTCGTTGATCTTGTCGGTGAGAAGACGATCGACGGGTCGTCGAGGTTCTCAACATTCTGTTGGTGACTCCGTCCGGACCGGCGCAGACTTGCGGTTGAGCGCGAAGATGGCCTGTCTGACCTCGGCAACGGAGAAGTCTTCCTCCAACTCGGGGCGAGGAGGGCCTCGGTAGTCTTGGATTGGGTCGCCGGATCTCCGTCGCGCCGGAGGGACGTACTTCTGAATGAGCTTGGAGACGAGTACATCGACCGTGTGAGATCTGGTAGCTTTTCGTGAAGGGCCCGGGCCACGTATGCTTCTGATTGACTTGAGCCGCTTTCGTCGAGAAGATGCTCAGCTACCCAAGACTTGCCATTGCGCATCTGTCCTCAATGTCTTCGCAGAGTTCGTCCCACTGCTGCTGGCATAGCGCTTTGCAGTGGTCATCGATGATCTGTTGAGCTCCGAGATCTTTTTCGGAGTCTGCGATTTGAGCTTTGGCCCTTCCATCGACGGAGCAGGCGTTTTTGGCCTCGATGTGAGGAGATACGTCAGGTCCGTGATGTATGTGCTGGGCGAGTCTGCTTTCCAATCGCTCGACGGTAGACATCAGTTTCCACTTTCTTAGTGGCCGAGG
>NC_051157.2:195670369-195719987 GCF_013339745.2 Dermacentor silvarum | reverse complement strand
GCAGATTTAATGGCAGATGCAGCGATGTTTCGAACTTGTCAGAACACAGCGACCGCAGTTCCAATTCGAGCGGCGAAATCAGAGGCAAACACCTCTGGCGTCTCAGAAACATTCGCTGGAATCCCGGAACAGCAGAGCTTGGTCTGTGCTTGGTTGGACCGCCCGTCTAGCGACTGAAGCGGTGGTCTCCGCCGCGCGGGGTGTAAGAAATCGGTGTCATGGCCCTAAGGGCTCAAGCACACTGATATATCTTGGACGGAGACTGCAAAGCTGTTGTGACGCAACATAGCATTCGCTTATGCCCCCAAAGCTGTAATTGAATCTTTCCGGAAGTTGAAGGCAAGATAATTGCTTTTTTGTTCTTGGAATGCCTGGCATTAAGTATTGAGTTATGTTGCAGTGCAAGTGGACCCATAACGCCTAACTGCAGTTGTGCTTGTGGGGAACAGCGATACTTCAGATGGGTAGCTTCGTTGGCAGTAAACACGTGAAAACAGTCCCGTCAGCCTTCTTCCTCAAAGTTTTGTCGAACATGTCCAACTGCGCTGTAAAAGAGCTTGTAAGCGACACAGAGCAGCGTCACTTGGTGGTGCGGTTATATTTTAAAATCGTCTTTCTCTTTGAATTAGTTTTTTCACCTGCTCAATAAATCAGAATGCTCAGGTAATCACATAATGGAATGCTTTTTAAGGAGAATTTTAGATCACGTCCTTATACCTTTATTAACCAGATTTATTGTAAAAAAGGGCCTTCAAAAGGAATTTAAAATTTTGGCATTTATGGTGCATGAATTACACATGATTCAGCGAACTTCCCAAATATAATAATAATTTCCGGGGTTTTACTTGCCAAAACTACAATATGATTAAGCGGCACGCCGCAGTGGCGGACTCAGGATTAACCTTGAGTACCTGGGGTTCTGGCATTCGGCCCCCATCGAAATGGGGGACGCAATGGGGGCCGCGGCCGGGGATCGATGCCGTGTCCACAAGCCTAGCAGTGCTACTTTTCATATGAAATGACGCTTGCAAAACCTCAAGGATAATACTCAAAGGATAGCACAAGCACAAAAGTCAATAGCCAGAGGATTTTATTACGATGAATTTAACGCGTCTACTGGTGTACATTCTAGGATTACAGGTATTCTGGGCTGTTCACCATGTTTGTGATACTTTCCCCAAAACTGCTTTGGTAGCAAAGTGAAATAAAATCTTCAAAATGTTCCAATTCACTAGTTTCTTCAGGGCTGAAAAAAACTAAGCATAGAGACATATCTCCTCATCCTAAACACCTCGCGGCCCCGCTTCCTCTCGTCACTTGACACTCGCCCTCCCAGTTTCGATGCTTGCTCGGGAGGCGTGAAGCCGCTTCCATAGAGTTACGCGAGTTGGGCCATTAAATAAGCTCTGCGGTTTGCGCATGGGTTTTCACCGTGGCTAAGGTTGCATACGTCCACTTGGTGGTTTCCAATAACCTTTCAGGTCTCTCTTATGATTTTGGCGTTGATTATATTTTACATTGTGTAATGCTCTGGAAACAATGCTCTGTTGACTTCCTTGAAGCAAGTTAGTTTAGTGCATTTCAGTAGAATATCTGCGCAGTTTTATTTATTTATTTTTTGTCGCACTGTGCTTGCTGACTGCTGCAACTCGGAAGTGTTTTGAAGCCAGATCGCTTTCTCCAGCCCTGCCAAACTTGCGCGTATTACATTGATATAGTTTATATTTCTGTCGTGTTCTCGGCATTTATTGTGCGAATGGCTCTTCCGCAGAATCCTTCTCGTTGTTATGCGGGACAAGGGTGGGAAAATATTTTCTTTCCTGCAGCGAAAAGAGCGCGGTTGAAATGCGCTCAAGCAGGCGAACAGAAGTCGCGTAGCGTTTATTTTTTATTTTATGAATACTGCCGATCGCTAGATCGTTGCAGGGAGGGCATACATATAAATGCAAAAGCACAATCAAGTAATTTATACATGGAAAGCACTAAAACACTAGCAGAATTAATACATGCAATTATTAGTAGCAATAAGCTTGGTATGAATAAACAAATAGAAATCACGAAAATGACAGGATGCGCAATAATGTGATCGATTACTCAACAAAATTCCCGATACAGTTTAAAAAAGAAGTGTTCACAGAAACTGCTCAGCATGTCCATGCATTTCCACCTTAGCTAATGTTACGCTGCGCTTCTGTGGCAACCGTTAGCGCGAGCGCAAAGCGCAGACATCAAAAATCAGGCATCCGAAGACGTTTGCAGACGGCGCCAAACGGCCGTGATGAGTAAGGCTCGTCGGCTTTAGAGAGGCGCCGACGAGCCTCTGCGAAAATGATGCTAAAAAGCGCCCTCAATCCGAAACTGGGTAGTACCAAGCTCGGTCGTCTGCTTCGGAAAGCACGTTTACAATATGGACCCGCTACTTTCGGCTGTGTTGTACGACGGCCTGCAGCGAATATCGGGCGCCGAAGATTTTTTCAAGGGTGGCACGCTGCGTAATGACAAGAAGTTATGCAACGCCGAATACGTGTACGCCGTTCAAGAAATAAGCGGCGAAGTTTAAACGTGGTGTCAATCGCGAGTGAAACGCCTCGCGTACGAAGCTTAACTTCAGGTAAGGTGTGCACGCTGCTAGATTTAGGCGCACAAACGCGGGAAAATGCTTGCTATAAATGATTTTACAGCAGCGATAAGCACACATAACGTGTACGGAATATCTCGAGCGCACGACGGTACGCGCCGCGACGGCAGTGGTCTTTCAGCATGCCGCGATGTACGATGTACACAGTTCGTACATGTACGATGTACGATGTACGACGCACGATCGTATACGCGCCGCGACGTCAGCGGTCTTTCAGCATGCCGCGAAACGGCGGGACTCCTGTAATCTTTGTTGACTGCATGCCGCTAGACTAGTAGTTATGCCTGCGCTGTAGTAGCGGCTATCTGTCCCTTTAGCAACTGATAAATAACTGATGCCTGAATTGGTCATCAGTTATTTATCAGTTGCTAAAGGGACAGATTGCCGCTACTACATCGCAGGCATAACTACTTGCTGTAGTAGCGGCCATCCGTCCCTTTAGCAACTGATAAATAACTGATGCCTGAAGTGGTCATCAGTTATTTATCAGTTGCTAAAAGGACAGATGGCCGATACTACAGCGCAGGCATAACTACTTGTCTAGCGGCATGTCTAGCGACCAATTCAGGCTGGTGCTCGCAAACAAATATGCAGCTTTAGAAAATGAAGATAAAGACCACATACAAGTAATGAATGAAACCATAACTAGGGTGATCTCAGAAGCAGCAATTGAAGTGGGAGGCAATGCACCAAGGCAACCAGTAGGTAAGCTCTCCCAAGAAACAAAGGACCTAATAAAGAAACGACAAAACATGAAAGTGTCAAACTCAAGAGATCAGATAGAATTCGCTGAACTGTCAAAACTGATCAACAAGAAGAAAGTAAGGGATATTCGAAATTATAACGTGGGAAAGATTGAGGACGCCGTAAAATATGGACGCAGCATGAAATCAGTAAGAAGAAACCTTGGCATAGGACAAGGCAAGATGTATGCACTGAAAGATAAGCATGGTAATATCATGAGCAATTTCGATGACATAGTAAAAGCCGCGGAAGAATTCGATACTGACCTGTACAGTACCCAAAACAGCCAAGCTACTTTCATTCGAAATAGTGATGAACCGGATACAGAGGCTCCTTCCTTAACTAGCGATGAAGTTAGGAGGGCCTTGAAAGACATGACCAGGGGAAAAGCTGCTGGAGAAGATGGAATAACAGTAGATTTATTAAAAGATGGAGGAGGTATCATGCTTGAAAAGCTTGTGGCCCTTTATACGCAGTGCCTCACAACTTCAAGTGTGCCAGAGAGCTGGAAGAACGCCAACATTATACTAATCCATAAGAAGGGAGACGTTAAAGAATTGAAGAATTATAAACCCATTAGCTTGCTTTCAGTATTGTATAAAATATTGACCAAGATAATTTCCAATAGAATCAGGGCAACACTTGACTTCAGCCAACCAAGAGAACAGGCTGGCTTCAGGAAGGGATTTTCTACGATGGATCATATCCATGTCATCAATGAGGTAATCGAGAAATCTGCGGAGTACAATCAACCTCTCTATATGGCTTTCATAGATTATGAAAAGGCATTTGACTCAGTAGAGATACCATCAAACATAGAGACATTGCGTAATCAAGGAGTACAAGAGGAATACGTGAATATCTTAGCAAATATCTACAAGCATTCCACAGCTACCTTGGTTCTCCAGAATAAAAGTAGAAAGATACCTAGTCAAGAAAGCGGTGAAACAAGGAGACACAATCTCTCCAATGCTATTCACTGCATGCTTAGAAGAAGTATTCAAGCTCTTAGACTGGGAAGGCTTAGGAGTGAGGATCAACGGCGAATATCTCAGCAACCTTCGTTTTGCAGATGACATTGCCCTATTCAGCAACAATGGATACGAATTACAGCAAATGATTGAGGGCCTTACTCGAGAAAGTGTAAGAAGTGGGTTGAAGATGAATATGCAGAAGACAAAGATAATGTTCAGTTGCCTGGCAAGGGAACAAGAATTCAAGATCGCCAGTCAGCCTTTAGAGTCTGTAAAGGAGTACGTTTATCTAGATCAATTACTCACAGGGGACCCTGATCCCGAGAAAGAAATTCACAGAACAAAAAAATTGGGTTGGAGTGCATGCGGCCGGCATTGCCAAATCTTGACTGGGAGCTTACCACTGTCGTTGAAAAGAAAAGTGTACAATCATTGCATTCTACCAGTGCTAACATATGGGGCAGAAACTTGGATGTTAACAAAGAAGCTGGAGAACTAGTTAAGGAGAGCACAAAGAGCAATGGAACGAAAAATCATAGGAGCAACGTTAAGAGACAGGAAGAGAGTGGTGTGGATCAGAGAACAAACGGGGTAGCCGATATTCTAGTTGATATTAAGTGGAAGAAATGGAGCTGGGCAGGACAAGTAATGCGTAGGATGGATAAATGATGGATCATTAGGGTTACAGAATGGATACCAAGAGAAGGTAAGCGCAGTCGAGGTCGGCAGAAAACCAGATGGGGTGATGAAGTTAGGAAATTTGCAGGCGCAAGTTGGAATAGGTTAGCGCAAGACAGGGGTAATAGGAAATCGCAGGGAGAGCCCTTCGTCCTGCAGTGGACATAAAATATAGTCTGATGATGATGATGATGTAATAACTGATGCAATGCATATGAGCTCGCAGTAACGTACACGCACCTGCGAATCGCGCGCTGCAGCGCGAGCTCGTGCGCTGCTCGCTTGATGTAGCTCTTAATGACAGCGCTCGAACATCTATGTGCGGTAATAAATATTGCCTTGGTGCGCTGCGTTAACGTATTAATTGGCTTGAGGTCAAAGATTATCACATTTAAGTCTCGAACCTGTGTTGTTCGTAGTGGTGTAGTGAAGTTATCCAGCGCGCCCGACGCGCCACAGCGTGAGGCCTTGAAGGAAAACGGTAGAATCTGATGTTGGGATTCAGGCCTTCTTTTTTATGGCAGCCCACGACTCAGCAGTAATGGAGGTGACGCTTTTTCGAGGCTGAGCTAGGTCTCTCCGGATCGGTGTCGCCGATGTCTTCTGCTTCCTGCATTACGTCCCACGGCACACGTAGAGTCCGTTTTCGTTAAACTATAGGCTGCGACCAGCACGCAGCGTGGTCTGTGAGAAGTGACGAGCCTTTTCGCACTCGAAACAGGGCAGAAAAAAGTGCGAATCGATGCAAAACTCCAGCTGGAAACGTGCTTCGCCACAGCCACGGCTCAGTACTACCCAAGCTGGTACTACCCAGATGACGTTCTTCGCCGCCACCAGGCGCCGCTACTATACCTCAAACTCCAGCGCAAGACGCCGATTCTTCCTTCGGACGATCACCCTTCTCCCCGTCTGCCGACGCGAGAAGTTGGCGCCGGGTGCTTGCAGGAGACGGTTGTGTCCATTTATGGTCCGATCTTGCGCCTGCGTTCCTGATTGAACCAGACCGTGTCTCGTGCTCCTGACCACCGTGCGAATTTCCGCATGGCTCCCATTGGTCGAGTTAGTGCAGCCGCTCGTTTCGACGCTAGCGCCAAGTCAACTTACGGCCCTTAAGGTGCGGCCACGCTAGCGGCAAAAAAAACGCGCGCGTTACGCCGCGGGCGGCAAATTGCCGCGCGTCAGCGCCTTGCCGCGAGGCCACCGTGGCACGCGCATCTCGCCGCGCGGCAGCGCGATAAGGTCTCCCGCGCTCTCTGAAGGCGCGAGCAACACCGCGAGCGCTCGTTGTTTCATGCGGGAGACGACGATCGTCGATTGAAAACCCGGCGCGGACCGGCGGCGGTCCGGTTGTGATGGCTCCGTGACGTCACCTTCGTCGCTATTGATTGGTTCTTCATCGCGCGGCACGCGGCATTTGCCACAGAAATGGGTATCGAACCCATTTCGCGCGGCACGCCGCAATACCCCCGATTCCTGCCTCTTTTGCCGCGCCCGGCATGACGCGTTGCCGCGCGTTTTTGCGCGTTTTTGCCGCTAGCGTGGCCGTACCCTTACAGGCAGGTGATACTGTATGAAAATGGCGGCGCACATAGTTGTTTACGTCGTCATGGCAACAGAAAGAGAAGCCGTGTGGCACCTCCTCTCTATTGACGCTTTTCGCGGAGCAGTTTGTTTTAGAGAAATGAGATGGCGCTCACGGCGGCGCGCTATATGTCTCCTCAGCGACCGCGCACGAATACGAAACCACTACCGTTTCTACCTTGCTTCTGTGCGATCAGCTGTTGGAAATGCAACTGAGTTTTCGCTAACACACTGTGCTCCAATCATGCTAGACTGAATCATGTGGATTGAAGACGTGTGCAGTAGTCGGCTTCAAAAATAGTGACTGGCATGTTAAGGAATGGAATGAATCTGTGTGGCCAAGTTCGGCGGACCGCTGCTGCAACTATCCGAACGTGTTACCGGCACTTTGAGATGTACGGCTTTCCTGGAAGATACAGAAATTTTCTCATGCGCCATTCTTTGATCAAAGAAAGGGCTTCATCCCCAGAACGTCGGCAGGAGTGAGTACCACTCGTTAAAGAATGACAAAAAAAGTAGCGCCGCTTCCTCTCATAGTAAGTTTCGTGCACGTTATCTATACACATCTGTCCCAAATGGCAGGAAAACTTACGCCCACTCTATCGCCGCCGTATCTAGAATAAGTGAAAGGGCACACTCTTGAATATATGCGCACTGTATTATCTATACACATCTGTCCCAAATGGCAGGAAAACTTACGCCCACTCTATCGCCGCCGTATCTAGAATAAGTGAAAGGGCACACTCTTGAATATATGCGCACTGTATACGCATAATAAATGACGGACTACACCGATGGCGCACGAATGGTCGAAGCTGAATGTTTCGTGACGGTCCCCTAGAGCAAGCGAGTCACTAGCTGTAATATATATTTGATTAAAAAAATTAAATTATGGGGTTTTACGTGCCAAAACCAGTTTTGATTATGAGGCACGCCGTAGTGGGGGACTCCGGAAATTTGGACTACCTGGGGTTCTTTAACGTGCACCTAAATCTAAGTACACGGGTGTTTGCTACAAGGTATTACAATGTACAAAACAGCTACGTTTCAAGCCTTGTGCGCAGCAAGAACAAATCTATCGGAACTGAGCACACCCGCGAGCGATTAGGCAGAAAATAATCACATAGTGGCCGCACCAAGGAACTTCACTGAGTCAGAAACTGACAAGCCACTGCTTCAAAATATTTGCCGAATAAAGAACAAACAGCGAAACACACTAATCCTCACTGAATTCATGAGCGGAATGTTTGCATAGCTTGGAATACATATTCAGCCCGCTTTTAGAACAATCACCATATACGCTGCTTGTGCCGTTTGGATATAGCTTAATCAGCTCGGAAATCGCTTTTGCATGTTCGCTGAAGCTGGGATCAAAGCTTCATGTCGACCACCTAGTCACCGTCTACGATATCTCCGAAAACAGAGGCTTTCTAAGCCGCGCCAGGGTCATACACTTCCATTGTAAACAAGGAGGCAACGGAGGCAGTTCAGGCAAGCAATGGACGCGTCACCACGTGATCAAACATGGCAACGCCCACGGTTAGCCGCGAAAAGGGTCAATAGCAGTTCCTTTTTTTCTGCGTGTCTATTATAGTGACTTGGCCGGCTGGCTACCCGCTCTGCCCCCCCCCCCCCCTCCATGTCGCGCGCACGGGTTGTGTGCGTGTGTTTTTTTTTCTTTTGCCTGTGCTCGACGCGTTTGTCTTGTGCGCGTGCGCTACACCGCGCAATAGTTTTTTTTTTTCATTCAACACACAAAGACTGCACGGCGCGCCACGCGCGAGCACACATATAATGCCAATGCGTCCTCAAAAGCATAAAGACGCATTGACATTGCTCCAGAGTCATTGCTGTGCAGACAGAACCCCGGACGGGATATAAAGAGAGAGCGCCCTGCGCTTTAAGAACTCAGCTTCTTAACTTTTTTGCAGTTGCTGTCATGCACTAGTTGCTCTGTTTCTCCATGTTCAATCTCCCGTAGCGATGTATTAAACCAGTGTGTTTTACGTCTTGTCTGCCTGCCGTTCCCTCGATGATCAGCGAGGGGCAAGCTCTGAGCGAACGCTGTTCCAAGTTGGCGGCCGCTCGAGGTTATGGAGAAGTTATTTAAAGATAAAGCGTTAGTAACGGAACGACTAAGTTAATTCATTCCGTTCTCTAATTGTTTTGAGGAAATATGAACATTTAAAGCAATTCAAGTTAAAGGTGCATTCTTAAGATTTTCAAGAGTGCTTCTGGGGTGTTGATCTAGAACGATTCAAAGAACTTAGTACGGATACGTCAATGTTTGTCACCATCAATAAATTGAAACGAAAACTTAAATCCTGCTAGTTTTGCTCTACTTTGCAGTGTTAATAAACCAGCTCTCTTTAATAATTCAGTCAATGAATCCGTTAACTTGTATTTATTAAAGAACCTTATTGCCTTCCTGTGCACCATTTCCATTCGAGCAATGAGTTCATTTGTTTATGGAATCCAAGCAATATTGGCGTGCTCCAGGACTGGTCGAACAAGCATTTTGTAGGCCAGCAGATTTGTATCTGGGGTCGCAAGACGAAGGTGCCTTCTGAGAAAGAAGAGTCGCCTTAGTGCCTCGGCATATAAATTGATTTCCACGTGAGGTTATTTTGTTAACATTGCTTTCCCATCGGACAGCGTCTGTTAAAGTGACAACTAAGTATTTACGCTGAAAATCACTAGTGAGAGGTGTGTCATTAATAATGTAAGTAAATTCAGATATATGTTTCTTTCTACTTACTGTTAGCGTTAAATTTTTGGGCATTTAGAGTCACCTGCCACTCCTGACAGCAAGAAAAGGCAGAATTTTGTATATGGTGATTATCACTGCGATTAATTTCGCGGTCCGAAATACAATAGTCAGCGAATAGACGGATGTTACCATGTTATCGGGAAAACAATTCTTTTGTGTATAATAAAAATTAAACTAGATCCAAAACCCTGCCTTGGCGCACTCGCGATGCAACAGGTGCTAAATTGGAAGCTGCGTTATGAATATACACGAATTGAAAGCGGTATAGATCGGTACACTCACTCATCAGATCGCTCACTCATACTCGCACTCATTTCAAAGGCGTGAGTGCGAGTGCGAGTGAGTGCCAGTGAGTGTGAGTGCAGGTGAGTGCCAGTGAGTGTGAGTGGAGGTGAGTGCGAGTGAGTGTGAGTGAGTGGAGGTGAACGTGAGTGAGTGCGGGGCCTGGAAAAAATTATGGTGAGTCAGTGTGAGTGTTCTTCCACACTGCCGACCAATGCCAGCCAGATGCGGCCGATCCAACGGTTCACCACCCTCTCCGATCGCCCTTTCCTACTCTCCCCGTCGGTTAGCGTTCGCGCCTGCTTTACGGTCTTGGAGGAGAGTACACTCTGGGTGGCGCCTCCCGATGGAAGTCGGAGGAAGTAATCCTGACAGATGCGTGAAGCGTCGACCGCATCTCAGCCGGAACGGCAACGGCGCACGCGTGACGCAAGCTGTCGTACCTAAAGTCCCTATATAAGAAAAGTACCGCCATCTACTCCTTCCTCCGCCGCCTCCTCTCCTAAAGCACGTGCTTTTTTCTTTACTTTTTGCTTGCCAAAGCCAAGTCGACGGTGGCGCACCTAGAAAGTCCACGTTGAAGCTTTCAGGCCGGGCGCGCGCCGCTGCCGGCGACTGCGGCTGCGCAGAGGACTTTCAACATGGCTCTGAGGCGGAAAAAAAGAAAATATAAAGAAGTGAAAAGCGCGCGCTGTCATCGTCCAATCGGAGATACAGGAGAGAGGGAAGCGGTGTTTTTCAAAGGATGGCGGTACTTTTCTTATATAGGGACTTTAGTCGTACCCTCTGGGTAGCGTCACATCGCGGCAACTCACTGAACTAAGGCGGACCACCGGCTCCCATTGCGGAGCGAGCGATTGCACTGGCATTGAAAAAATAGAGTAGGCGCTGGTGCGAGTCTACAAAGCATTATGAGCAATTTATGCAGTCGTCTAGAGTTTGAAGCTACTGGGCTTCTTTGCAGGATCCAAGGTAGACCTCACCAAGAAGCCACTGAAGCCGTTGGAATAAATGAAACACTATTGAATACAGCAACAGTACAAAACCGAAAGACGACGTGCATTGTGAAATCATTAACCGTACCGGACAAACGTCTTTTATTGCTGAATTACCTCCGAGTGTGCGCCGACAAGCCTTGGACCCAGCGGGGTGCAAGCCTCACGCACGCGCAGTTCCCGCAATGGCCCGAAACACACTTCACGCTGATCCTTCCCGGTGACCGCTTATAAAGCCTAGGGCAGACTGACTTCATGATGTGCAAAAAGTCATGTGACTTATACGCCATTGTCAGCATTGCAGCATCTCCGCGTGGCGGTGGCTGCTGATACATCGCTCCGACTAACAATCGGCGGCATCTTGGTGACCCCGACAAGTTGTAGAATATACGGTGGTGAGACACGATTTCTTGGAGCCATGTTAACCACGAACTTCGGCATTTGTATGGTCAGAGCTGCTTCCGGTGGCTCTCTGCTTATCTTCAGAGCCAATATTGGGAGAGATGTCACTTTTGTTACAGTGGCAACATATGGTCAAAAATGTTCTTCTGCAGCTGAAGGCTTAATGTCTTAAAAGGGCGAAACAATAAGATATTCCATTGGTACGAATGACAACTGCAGGAATAATGAGCCACAACACATTTTTGTGAGGTGAGGTGTAAAATTTTAAATCCTGGACGGTGACAATTTTCTTTTATTGCGATAGTAATTATATGGACACTCCAAAGCAGATTTCTGCCGTCGCCGTCGCCGTGAGGTTCCGTATGACGTCAATGGAGATGAAATCATCGCCGCGCGCCGCCGAACGCTGTATGTGCGAGTGAAAGGGCGCGAGGGACGCGCGCTTTCACGGGGAATGTACGCACGGCGGAGAACAAACGCGCGTTCTGTGCCGTGCTCCCTTAAGGGCTGCAGAAGTAGGCATCTCTTTCCTCCTTTACAATCACCATATATGTAGAGCAAACGCGCCTTCTTCTGACGCACGAAAGGCCGTGGGAGGGGGGGGGGGAAGGGAGGGGACGCTTGGCTGCGGCACCAAGTGCCTATTTATATCAGAGGCTCCGGCAACAGTCACCAACGCCGCACGCATTTTGTGCGAACGCGGGCAAAACGCCGATGGCGTCGACAACAGTTCTGCGTGTTGCCGGTGCTGCTGCATGTCCAAGTTTATACAGCTGATAAAGCTGCTATCATTACTCCGTATAGCTCTCTACAAATTTGCTATCGCAATTGATGCTTCGCCTTTCAGGTGAAACTGCGACAACTTTTTTTAAATGTAAACGATGGCCACTTTTTGTGGTTTACTTACGACCATCTGCATCTTCATTATTGTGTTTGTCTTGTTCCAGTGGTGTTGAATTTAAGTGCTATTAGCCGGTTATTAGCTTCTTATTTTTGTGTCAATTCAACATATTTGTGTTCCTTAATGAAATCGTACGATTCGATCACCCATTGGTAGTTATCCGTTTTTAACAAAATTACTCTTACAGTGTGGCTTTCGGTTAATCTAGAATCACGCAAAAACCTCACATGCCGGTTTTAACGTTTTTCTGAATAACTAGATGACTAAAGAAGTAAATATTTTCAGGAAAAATGGTAACGTTTAGAGTTGATAGGCAATGAAATTTTGAAGTGAGTGCCATAAATAAGAAGTGTATGAAAATTTCTATACCCTTGGTTTTGGTTTGTTTAGAGCCGCAATATAATCTTTACAAAGCCTGTCCTCTCTTCTGGAAGGATCAAAGGCAGCAGAAGTTCGATATATACGTGTACCGAAAGCATGAGGATTGTAGGGTAATTATGAGAATAATTACTGGAGTTATTATGGAACATGGCTTACTGGCACAAAACTATACAGGAAACAGCCAAATACACAAAAAGAACAATGAACTGTCACTTATTTTGCAGCACAATACAGAAGCAACAGTCGCTGCACGGGGATGACAAATAAACATTGAGAATCTGCACATTATCTCTAAACGTTGGCTCTACGCACGTCGTACAGCAGCAGCTCCACAGCTTAAATCAAACATCATCAACCAACATCATATATGAAAGTAGGCCGCCCGTAAAGCGCGCGACAACTTGCATGTCACTTGCCTTTCTGCCTTCACAGTGACCTTTTTACGAGCGGATCTCTCACAATATAAAAAACGGTGGACTGCTCTTGCTCCGGCTATATTTTCTTGAAGACATTTTACGTACATGCCATGACATACTTCCGGACATTTTGGTTTAAGGCGCACCTTGGCGGCAATCAAGCACAAGTATAACTGTCGAAAACTTACCAAAATTAAGGCACAACGTCAAAATTAGCCGAAACTGCCAACTGGGCAAGGGGCACCACGAGACCCGCCGGTCTTCTCCAGCACGTACGCCACCCACATGGAACCTTTGAATAGGTCAGCGTGATTTTATTGGCCCCGTTAAATAAGTTCTCTGCTAATTACCCCTATTCTGTTCTTGCCACCGGCTGCTTCACACGGTACTGTGAAATCTAAACCTTCAGCAAGCTGCTGCTTGTAAATGTGGCTAACTCATCTAAAACGTCGTGCTTTGTCACTGTGCCCCAGATGCTTTGGACCCATCATGCCACAGTTCACAGTACGGCTGCTCTAAGAGATCTTGCAGCTCAGTGGTACCACACACACCGTACAGCTACTGCGTACCGCATGGGTCTAACGGTTCTTCGAAGCAACGAAACAATCACAGAAAAGCGTTCCATTTGCGTCACCACAGAATAAAATAATTGAGGCGAAATGCTTGCATATGTAAAGTTTGCCTAAAGGCTGCGGTCTGTGATACAACCAGTTTTGCCTCTTTTCGTCTGGTTCACATTTGCGATGTCACCACGATGCTCGACTCGATGCTGCTACCCACTGCATGCTATGCGAGCACCCAGGATTCCCGCTTTTATGTTCAGCCAGCCAAAGAGGCGCGGAGCTTGCGCAGCTCCATATTTTAACGCGATAGTATGGGTAGCGTTAAGGGCCCCGCGTCGCAGAAAATCCGGCGTCGGCGTCGGTGTCGGCGCTGGCGTCCGCGGCCGAGAAAATCACCCCGATGCGGCCTCCCAGAGGGGGCAAGAGCGTGCGGACGCGGTTCGTATCGGCTCCGCCAATTTCTAGTTCCTGTGCCCGCTAAGTCCTTCTTAGGACCCACCAAGGCGCTCAACGGATCCAGGAAGGTACACGGACCCTAACCGCTACCATCTTTTGGATGTGCCCTGCGATCTCCGAGAACTATCCGGTGAAGACGTCTCTGGCAGCCACGCCGCTGCGCCAAGCCTCGCCTCATCGAGGCGAGCCTCGCCGGCGCGCCGCGTTCCTCACTCCCCAACAACCATGGAGGAGCTAGTGGAAGGAGAGACCATTTCCCCGCAGGACTATCACCCTGGTGAGTGGCAAGCTGTGCTCCGCGCTTATAGAAATCGGGCCCCGGGTTCGAATTCGTCCCCCAAATCCAACTCAACGGCCTCGGTTCAAGCTAAGCCAAACGCCAGCAACGCCGGTGCGCCGACCGACGCTGCGTCTGTCTCCATTCGAGCCGCGTTCAAGGAGACGCCACAGCTGCTACGCACGACGCGTGCGGTCGTACAAAGAAGTAAACAACTCGCGGCGTTGCCGGCGGGAACGATCCGAGTGGTTTTCGCCCGCGAGGTGGGCTTTCCGTGGACAAACTTCCAGCTCCAAGTCTCCTGCAGGCATTGCGTACCTCACCCAGCTGCTAAGTGATGGGTGAACTGTACATCAGAGTTCGTCCCACAAACAATACGTTCACGGTGGCGACGGTAGCGGAGGCAACAGCTCTCGCTTTGGTGAAAATACAGGAAATCACTATAGAAGGGAACAGATACCCGGTAGCCGCGTACATCGCGGCCCCTCCATTGGCAGTAAAAGGTGTGATTTTCCGAGCATACTGGAATGAAACACCAGAACGAATCCTAAATGACTTGCAGCATCGCAACCCGGAGGCCAACATCATAGCGGCCCGACGTATGGGGAAAACTGCAACCATTCTAATAACCTTTGTATCTGGTCCCGTACCCCACACTATTAAATACATGTGTGTGGTATACCGCTGCACGAAGTACAGGGGCAGCCCTGATGCCTGTACGAACTGCCGGAAACCTGGTCACAGGTACGATGTATGCCCTCTTCCAAAAACTGGGCTCTGCCCACGGTGTGGCGAGAAGCACGAAACGCAAGAGGACCCTTGCAAGTCAAAATGCATTCTTTGTGGTGGGAACCACCTTACCGGTACAGACTCATGCAAGGCTAGGACCCCCCAGCCTCGAAGACAGACAGTGACGAAACCCAAGACAGCAGTGCCCACGGCGAAGGAAATTCCACCCCTAGCGCCTCATCAAGATCGTCAGCGAGCCTGGACTAAAAGCCACCAGTACACCCCCAACCTCACTGCGGGAGGAAGAAATAGCACACCTGCGGGAAGAGGTAAGGCACCTCAGGGCAGCTGTTAACTCTATCCCTTCCACCCTCCCACCCCCTCCATTACCAACACCCCAACTCTCGACACCCCCTCCCCAAAAGAAACACCTGCAAGACGACCCTCCAGACATAGATTCCAAATTAAAAGACTTTGCCCAGCAGTTAGAAGCCAATATTCTGGCTCAAACTCAAAATTACATTGAAGCCACCATCACTAAACTTACAGAAACGATTATTAGTTAAGTAACCACCGCCATTATTCAACAAATTCCACAAATAATTGCTGGAATGTCTTCACATACGCCAGCCGGTAACGCCATAGCACCTCCCATCCTTCGCCCGCCCACCCTCGAGCATGGCCTTGCTGACGGGAAATAATCTCCTATTACGCATTCTACAATGGAACTGCAGGGAGTTTCGCCGCAAAAGAGACCCCCTGCAGCAGCTACTTTCTGCTTCCTCCACACCCCATGATATAGTAGCACTCCAGGATGCTGGCACAAACGTATCGCTGCCAGGATATGCTCTGGTACCCTCTGACATCACTAAAAACCCCAGGGTTACCACTTATGTCCAAAATTTTGTACCATACACTTGTCATGTACTGAATTCTCCGGTGGCTCACACATTTCTAGAGTTATTCCCGTCCACTCGCAAATCCCATCCCCTCTTCATCCTTAACTGTTACCTTCTTCCGAGGCAACCGGTCTCGGAATGTATCACTCTCTTTAATCCGCCTCCATCATTGCAAAGAAGGACCCTCTCATTATCATAGGGGACATTTACTGCGCGCATGTAGACTGGGGGTACATGCGTACCAACAAGAGAGGAGCGGATTTATACAACACCCTTCGAATGCAGGGCCTTTCTGTATATAATGATTTCAGCACACCTACGAGAATCGGTAAATGTCACCACCGACACTAGCCCAGATCTCACCTTTGGCCGCAATATTCCTACACCAAGTATGGCGGAACTCCAATGAGGCCCTGCGCAGTGATCATTATATCCTAACTATAGAGTTTGACTTTGCCAAAAAAGCTAAAAACTACCGTTTCCGGATGACTAGCTGGGATAATCTTGGTAAGCACAGAGAGGCCAAAATATTAGAGTTCCCTTTTAACCTTCACACATGGATGACAGGACTCAAGCAGGACGTGCAAGCTTTTACGCAAACGTTCGATGCCACTCCTGAAACTCCAATTGCAGATAGTAGGTTAGCCCATCTGCTCCAAGCACAGAACAGCATTCTCACGCGTTGGAAAACCCAGAAACAGAATCGGAAACTTAAGCTCAAACTGGCACAACTACAAAAACAAATAGAAGAGCACAGCGCCGCCCTTAGTAAATCTAATTGGCACCAAATATGTGACGGACTACGAGGTAATCTTTCCAACTCCAGGGCCTGGAATCTTCTTCGACATATGATAGACCCCACTTAAACTTAAAAGCAAACCCGACCTACACTCAAAAGGCTTACCCATGAAAATCGTTGTAATCAGCAAGCACTCTTAAGCGAACTTCAATCAACTTATACCACTGAGGGCAAAGCAGTATCATATCCCGACTACATAGGCCCCGATCAACCCTCCCTCGACGCCCCTATTATGGAGGTTGAAGTCAGAACAGCCCTTATTAAGCTCCGAAACTCAACTCCTGGAGATGACCAAATCACCAATGTCACGCTCAGAAACCTAGATGACCGTTCTGTTTGCCTTCTCACCGAGTACTTCAATGAATGCTGGCAAAGGGGGAGCTACCTGCTAAATGGAAGCATGGAAAAATTATTTTCATCCCCAAACCCAATAAGCCCATTAATGCCCAAAATCTCCGTCCCATCTCTCTGACTTCGTGCCTATGCAAACTCTTTGAACATGTCATCCTCACCCGTCTAATGCAACACATGGAATCCCATGGACTATATCCCCATAGCATGCTAGGATTTCGACCTCATCTCTCGGCACAGGACGCCCTGCTACAGATTTCACATGTCATCCTCAATGATATGTTACACCACACCAGAGCAATCCTGGCAGTAGACCTCACTAAAGCATTTGACAAGGTTAAGCATAGTGCCATCCTGCAGAGCATCCAAGAGCTGTAGTTAGGACGTAAGACCTATAACTATATTCGGGCCTTCCTAAACGGTCGCACCGCCTCCCTGCATATGGAAAATATACAGACGCCCTCATTCACCCTTGGAAACATTGGAACCCCGCAAGCAGCGGTGTTATCCCCATTCCTGTTCAATATTACCCTCATTCCCCTGGCAAAGGCTATCAGCCGCATCCCACACTTGGGACACACACTTTATGTGGATGATATCACGGTTTGGACCACATACGGCTCGGATGGCGACATAGAAGCAACACTTCAAGAAGCAGCCACAGCTATAGCTACCCACGCGGCCAACATTGGCCTTGAATGCTCCCCCACAAAGTCAGCACTCTTCATACTCCGGCGGCGGCGTGTCCCCATCGCCCGCATTGTGATTTATCTGCATGACACTTCCATACCACAAACACCCACACTCCGCCTTCTTGGCCTGTACTTACAGGACACGGGAAGAAACAATCTTGCCCTGAAATCATGAAAACAATCCACTTACTCCGTCATCCATCTTCTTAGAAGGATTTCAAACTCGCGAGCCGGTTTAGACGAAGCAGACAATCTCAAGGTGCAGCATGCCTTTGTGCTTAGTCGCATTCTTTACGCATCTCCTTACCTGAACCTATCCAGTGCGGACAAAGATAAAATCAACGCTTTAATCCGCATGGCTACCAAAGCAGCGCTCAACCTACCAAAGAACACTAGTACGGACAGGCTCTTAAAATTAGGAATGCACAACACTATACAAGAACTTTTGAGGCACATCGACAAGCACAATACTTTCGCCTGGCTGGCACAGTGTGAGGACAGATTCGGGTTTAGTGTTGCGCACTCAAGGGCAACCTTGGTGCGAGTAATAGACAGAGCCGTTTGTACACTTAGAACACATTAGCACTTGTATATATGACACACATGAAAGAATAAATGGAAAATATGCGTTGAAAGGTTTATAGTAAATAAGTGTTAAATGTTCCACCCGTCAATGACGCGGTAACTATATTAGTCACGGCGATAGTAACACGCGGATCTACCCGGTCAGTTGCGTCGGCTCAGACGACGGGGTGGTTGCTGAGGGTGAGGCGGAGGATGAGTCGCATAGCCCCTTGCCGACGCTGCCTGCCACGTCAAGCTGGGTTGTGGCGACCCGCACGGTCGATGAGTGGGTGGGAGCTACGTTCTCCTGGAGACGTCGGTGAGACCGGGTGCGGAACTGCGTTAGCAGGAGTCGATGGAGCCCAGGTCGTGGGCTAAGGCCGTAACAAAGCCCAGGTCGTGGGCCAAGGCCGTAACATAGCCCGGGTCGTGGGCCAAGGCCGTGTCCTCTCGCCTGACCGGCCCGTCCACTCCGTGACGTCAACACCGTTCGACCATTGTCCGTGAACGTTCCCGGGCCAGTCCGGTCAGTCGTCCGTGAACGTCCCCAGAACAGTCTGGTCCGTGGGCCGCGAACGTCCCCGGGACAGTCTGGCCAGTCGTCCGTGAACGTCCCCGGGACAGTCTGGTCCGTTGTCCGTGAACGTCCCCGGAACAGTCTGGCTCCTTCGAACTGCAGGGCTGCCTACTGGCTCGGTCTCCAGACGCGCTGCGGCCACTTCCCGAACCGGCACCTGCCTCCTTGCCGCCAGCCTTTCGAGCCCCGCAGCTCACGCTCCCCTTCGCGCGTGCCTCGTGCTTTTCTTCTTCCTTTTTCCGTTCTCTTCTCAGTTTCGCTTCTCTCTTTGGCTTCTCTTGCGTCGGTCCCACAACACCACAAGTGCACGGTAGCGCGTATATTATTACAAAAGCCCCCCCCCCCCCCCTTGAAGGAGTTCTTTTTTTAGAAGAAAGAAAAACAAACTGCTGGGAAATATATGCGCGGGAAATAAATAAGAATGTTCAGAGTTCAAAAATATCCCGAATGTTCACAGAGGATACATTCTCTGATCAGAATAGATGCATTTACATTGAGGTCTCTGCACTGTCACAACGGCTCATGTAGTCGGCACCAACATTGGCAGATCCTTTGATGTGTTCCACGCGGAAGGAATATTCCTGCAAGGCCAAGCTCCAACGAAGTACCCTGCTATTTAAATGTTTAGCCTGCGAAAGATACTGTAGTGGCTGATGGTCTGTCTGCACGACAAAAGAGGTTCCATACAAAAATATGTGGAATTTTTCTATCGCCCATACGAGTGCCAGACACTCACGTTCAATCGCAGAGTACCGTGTCTCTCGTGGGAGAAGTTGCCGACTAGCATAGGAGACTGGGTGAAGCATACCATCGTATAGTTGCAACAGAACTGCGCCTAAGCTTGTGTTGGATACGTCTGTACGGAGCACAAACTCTTTGTCGAGATCTGGTGCCTTTACCACGGGTCGTGACGAGAGAGCGAGCTTAAGCCTGGAAAATGCGTCCTCGCGTGCAGGTGTCCAAATCACTTGGTTTGCCGCCGATTTTCGCGTCATTTCCACCAGAGGCTGCGCTGTATCGGCGTAGCCCGGAATGAGGTCACGATAATACCCTGCCAAGCCAAGAAACGATCGCACTTGCTTCTTTGTCTGCGGCTTCGGCGCATTGAGTATTTTGGTGATTGTGGTCTCTACTGGTTGGACTTGTCCGCCTCCCAAGCGATGGCCTAAAAACGTGATTGACGACGCTCCAATCTCACACTTTTGTGCTTTTATTGTAAGACCAGCCGTTCGTATTCGATGAAAGAGTTGCTGTAGAGCTTCGAGATGTTCTGACCATGTTGAGGTTGCCACAAGTACATCGTCAATATAATGCACGACGTTTTTCATGCCCTGAAGCAGGGTTCTCATCAGGCGAGTGAAAATGGCGGATGCCGTTTTGATCCCGAATGGCATAAAAAGAAAATGGTAGTGACCGGACTGAGTGGAGAAAGCTGTTTGGGCCCTTGAAGATTCCGCTAATGGCACCTGCCAATAGCCTTTCGTCAGGTCAAACTTTGAAAAATGCTTCTTCGTACCAACTTCCGCAAACATTACGTCAGTTCTCGGGATGGGCTCTGCATCCGCGGTGAGTACGTTGTTGATACGGAGAAAATCAATGCACGCTCGGTAACTTTTCTCAGGTTTGCGTACAAGAACCAAGGGTGAGTTGTAAGGAGACTGAGAGCGTTGTATAACTCCTAACTTCAGCATGTCATTAACTTCTTTTTCCACAACTTCTCTCAAGGCGAACGGCAGCGGGTATTGTGGAGTATTGATGGGTTCGGTGGTAGTTAACTCTAAGCGACATTCTAACAGGTTAGTTTTCCCCGGAATCTCAGAAAAAATATCCTTGTAGGCCTCTAGAAGAGTATACAGCTCGGAGCATTGACTCTTGTCTAGTTCATCGGAGACTTTAATTGCCTCAATTCCCTTGCCCTGTTCAATTTCAAAACTCGGAAGAGGTGTTTCGCACTCGGCTTCTTCTACGACGACAAACGCTGAAGCTTGACAAGGTGGGATAGAGCGTTCTTCGTAGCGTTTCAACATATTTATGTGGAAGAGCTTCTTACACTGGCCTAAATCCACCCAGTAATCATAATCATTCTCTTTTTCGGATTACCGGGTATGGTCCCTTCCATTGCATAAGCAATTTGTTGTTGTCTGTTGGGAGCAATATCAATGCGCGATCTCCGACCTTCAGTTGTCGGCACTTGGTGCCCTGTCAAAATATTTCTTTTGATTCTTTTGTGCTCGCAGCAAGTTTTGATGCGCAAGTTGCAAGGTTTGTTCGAGCCGTTGCCTGAGATCAAAAACGTATGAGTATGTCGTCTTGATTTCGTCGCTAAGGTGTTGTTCAGTCCAGAGCTCTTTTAGAACTGTAAGGGGTCCACGCACATGCCTTCCATATATCAACTCAAACGGGGAAAAACCCAGGCTTGTTTGAGGTACTTCCCTGTAGGCAAATAGAAGTGGTGCAAGAAAACGATCCCAGGACTTGGGCTGTTCCTGGCACAACTTGCGCAGCATTTGCTTCAGTGTGCCATTAAAGCGCTCTACCATTCCGTTGCACATAGGATGGTACGGAGTAGAGCTCAAGTGCTTCATTGCCAGCAATGAATTCAATTCTTTCATCATGTTCGACGTGAAACACGATGCCTGGTCACATAGAATTTCTTGAGGGAAGCCAATCCGTGAAAACATTTCCACCAATCCTTCGTCCACTGTGGCAGAGTCAATGGAAGGTAGGGGCACAGCATCCGGGTATCGGGTGGAAAAATCCACTAACGTCAATATATACTTGTTTCCTTTAGATGAAGCGGGAGACAATGGGCCAATAATGTCTATGGCGACTCGTTCGAAGGGCGTGTCTATTAGTGGCATGCGCCCCAACGGTGCTTTGCCCAGTCTTCCTTTAGGAAACGTCCGTTGGCACACATCGCATGAACGTACGTATCGGCGGACTTCTTCTTGCAGTCCGGGCCAATAAAAAGATGCGAGGACTCGGTCCGTTGTCTTTTTGATGCCTTGGTGTCCGGACATTGGGTTTTCGTGTGCCAGAGATAGCACCTGGGCTCTCAGACACATCGGTACCACAGCTTGTTGCACGGATTTACCCGGACAGATCTGATAAGTCCTATATAAGACGCCCTTGTCGTAAAAAAATGTTTGCGTTGAGGTTTTCCCTCCAGACATTATCTTCCCGACTTTTCCTCTACACCCCTGTAGAGATTTGTCCTTTTCCTGTTCAATACAGAAAGTTGGTCTTGACACCTGCAAAGAGTTGAGACCTACTTTCGGGTCTCCCTTTGTAGTTGTAGCTTCGACGAAGGAAGAAGCCGCCCAAGGTAGGTTCTTTTCGACGACCGATTCATTCCGGTCTGGCGATGTCGCAGTCGTTTTGCCTGAAGGAATCTTCCATTGATCGTCCGGATTCGTTGGTTGGCGAGAACCGGCAACGTTTCCAATGATAATGTCATATAAGGGATTTTCCAAGCACTTAGCTACCACGGTGCCTGAAAAGTATGGCGACTGAATTTCCACTACGGCTTCTGGCACCTCGATACTCCGGCCATCCGCTAGTAACATCATCGCCGTTGTGCCCGTTAAAGCCGTGTCGGGTATGAGAGCACGGCGCACCACAATGGTATTGCTGCCAGTGTCCCGCAATACGGACACAATTCGGCCAAAAAGTTCGCCGTTCTGCACTGGCATATCGTTGGCATGTAGAGACAATGTTTTTCCATCCGTCTGTAAGTTAGTATGGAGGACGCATGACAACTTTTTCTGTTCCTCATTTTCTCGCGACATACAGCAGGCAGAAGCAGTGCTTGCGGCGCCTTTCTTTTTCCTGCAGTCCCGTGTGTCATGTCCCGGCCTTTGGCAGTAGTCGCAGTAAGGTCTTTTCGAATTGACCTGACAGTCAGAAGGCTTGTGTCCACTTTTATTGCAGAGGAAGCACTTGACTGAGTTTCTTTCTGTGCGTGTCTCATCCTCTCTTGCAGTGCGGTCTATTGTCTTCTCCTTGAACGTGAGCAAATTATTTTGCCGCTGCGCTTCCAAGAAGTGATCCGCGGCTTCTGCGATTGTCTCTACTGTTCTGCAATTCCTTTCCCGTAGGAACAGCGTTAATCGACTATGGCAGTTATTCATAAACTGCTCTGCAACAACTAAGTCGCGGACAGCTTCAAAAGTCTTTCCTCCATTGGAGAGTTCAACCCATCGGTCGAATAAGCTAATAGTCTGGCAGCGTACTGTTTACCAGTCTCTCCATCTTGGGGCTTGCTGTGGCGAAACTTTTCGCGGTAGCCATCCGCTGTAAACCGGAAACGTTGCATCAATGCCAGTTTGGTCTTGTCATAGTCTAGAGAATCCTCCGGAGACAACCGACCAAACACTCTCAACGCTTCACCGTCGAGACATAGGCTGAGGGCTGTAGCCCATTTCTCTTTTGGCCAACCCTGTCCAGTGGCTACTCGTTCAAACCGCTTCAGATATGCGTCCAAGTCATCGCGGGCTTCGTTGAACAGAGGGATCATGTTATGCGGGTTCACGGAAACCGAGGCTTCTGCCTGGTTGCTTGCGAGCGACTGAGACACATTTACGGAGGCACCTGCTCCACCCATCTCCGCTAGCCTTATGCGCAACTGCAGAATCTTTTCCTCGCGCTCTAAACGATCCTTTTCCGCCTCACGTTCCGCTACACGTTCCTCACGCGCCCTTCTCCGTTCCTCATCAATCCATTCTTTCAGTTCTGGACCAACCAGACCCATGCGTTCCACTAACGCGCTAAGCTCCTGGGCATTCATCCTGTATCTACTATAAGTACACTGTGTAACAACCGGCTTTGTCCTGTTGTCGCGGACGCCAATTTGTGAGGACAGATTCGGGTTTAGTGTTGCGCACTCAAGGGCAACCTTGGTGCGAGTAATAGACAGAGCCGTTTGTACACTTAGAACACATTAGCACTTGTATATATGACACACATGAAAGAATAAATGGAAAATATGCGTTGAAAGGTTTATAGTAAATAAGTGTTAAATGTTCCACCCGTCAATGACGCGGTAACTATATTAGTCACGGCGATAGTAACACGCGGATCTACCCGGTCAGTTGCGTCGGCTCAGACGACGGGGTGGTTGCTGAGGGTGAGGCGGAGGATGAGTCGTATATCCCCTTGCCGACGCTGCCTGCCACGTCAAGCTGGGTTGTGGCGACCCGCACGGTCGATGAGTGTTTGGAAGCTACGTTCTCCTGGAGATGTCGGTGAGACCGGGTGCGGAACTGCGTTAGCAGCAGTCGATGGAGCCCAGGTCGTGGGCTAAGGCCGTAACAAAGCCCAGGTCGTGGGCCAAGGCCGTAATATAGCCCGGGTCGTGGGCCAAGGCCGTGTCCTCTCGCCTGACCGGCCCGTCCACTCCTTGCCGCCAGCCTTTCGAGCCCCGCAGCTCACGCTCCCCTTCGCCCGTGCCTCGTGCTTTTCTTCTTCCTTTTTCCGTTCTCTTCTCAGTTTCGCTTCTCTCTTTGGCTTCTCTTGCGTCGGTCCCACAACACCACAAGTGCACGGTAGCGCATATATTATTACGCACAGAAACAGGACGGCATATACTGGACTCTCTCGGAATTCACATACCCGCACATGCTGTAGATTTAATATCTCTCCCTCGCGCCATGCGCGCCGCGCTTATCATCAAACCCCTCCCTAAGAACGTCCACCCAGAGCACCATCAATCCCGCCGCGTCGCGCGAGCCAAAGCTTTCCATAACGCATATGACACTTTAGAGGATTTGCGATGGGTGGACGCCACGTGTGGTCCAAACCGTTCTGTAGCTGTGGCTTATCATCCAGCAGCCCCCCCACTCACCCACCTCATAGACTGCCGCTGTACCCCTGAAGAAGCAGGGGAAGCAGGTATTACCTTAGCAATCACTCAAACCAATGTGGCTTACATAGTTAGCGACTCTAAAACAGCCATTCTTAACTTTGCCCGCGGACGCGTCCATCCCTCAGCGTGGCAAATATTGAGAATGTGGGTCCCAAATTCTGATAGACGTATTGAGCTCGTGTGGGTGCCGGCTCACTCTGGCAATCCCGGAAATGAGGCCGCCGATAACGTAGTCCGAGGACTTGTAAGCCGGGCAAATGGCGACCCCAGCCGGGATTTCTCGAGGGAGCGGGCGCACACGTTCTCCGAAATTACCCAACAAGAACGTCTTGCCCGTTGACTCTACCCTCCTCCCCACCCCCGACTATCCCACTCCCAACAAATCTTCTGGAGGCGACTCCAGACCCGAACTGTTTCCACCCCTCCGCTCCTATCCCACTTCCGCCCTGTTTCGCCAGTGTGCACTCTCTGTGGAGAGTCGCACGCCACCTTAGACCACATCCTCTTCGGCTGCCCTGCCGATCCTCCCCCGCAGGGACAGCCCGCCATCAGAACATGGGAGGAATGGGAGGCCCTCCTTGCGTCGCAGGACCTGGACACCCAACTTCGCTGCGTGAACCGGGGTGCCAGTGCTATGGCCCTACGTGGCCTGGACACATGCACGTTATATGAGGGCTGTGCGGTGGCCGTGGGCCCTTGAAGGGTCCAAACTCGCTCGCTTGATAAAGTTTTTCCATCCATCCCAAAGCACCCCGACTACGCAGGCCCTGCGTGGGCAGTGGCGTTGGTGAATTAATTGAATTTCTGAAAGTAATATGCATCAGAAAAATTGTAAAGTGCAACTTAACCACAACTTACAGATGAAATAGCGTCGGATTGTAATTAGAATGCACGAGAAAACATAATTCTGTTACGCGGAAACTGAAACACAAACACCTTTGACAGCATTTCTACCATTCATACAGCGGCGCGTCCCGGTCGGTTCCTTGCAAAAACACCATGCAGATGGCGCTCGCCTGCTCGGAAGTGGCACGCGCAGGCGAAGGTGGAGAAAAAACAAAGCCGCCGTTGCAGGGAAACCTGACAAGAAGTGAGGGATCCTTGAATGCTATCGCGTTCCGCTTTTAAAGGCGAAGCTTTAGCGTCCCCCAAATTTCTGTCTTAACAACGTCGTGATGCTTATCGAAGCAGAACCCACCATAGAGTCGTAAGATAGAATCCCGGCGATCTTGTCCAAGTGCACCTATTTGTGAACGAGGCTGTTTGAGAAAATTAGTGGGCCATTACTTTGGACGTTACAAACTTCTGGGCCGTTGAAGTGAAGACAATCGGGATGTGGACCCAGCGGGAACCTCGCACTTTCTTCTGGCGTAGATCACGTCAGGATGAAGCCGTACCGATCAGTTTAATTTCTATTCTCCAACTTTGTAATGCCGCCTCGCACGCTCTCAGGTACTATATTTCGTTCCCTTGTGTTTGCTTTCTTGCGCTGCTTCGTGCGTTAGTGCAACCTTTGTTGCTTAGCTCGTCAGTATTCCCTTGTGCCTGGGCATCTATGCGTCGCCTTGTTTGTGCAAAGGGGATAATGCCACGCTTTATTAGTGGCAGACAACATGGAGAGGTTTGCCGTGTCCTCTCGCGACAGTATATATATATATATATATATATATATTCATATATATATAGTGCGTTCCAGCCATCATGCATCACGTTTTATAGTTAATAGCATTTTTACCCACCGTATTCAGATATGCACGTTAACTTCAAGCCCAAACGCATTCATGTACTACATGATACCTGTCGTGAACGTTCCTGGGACGCTAATTGGGTTTTTTTAGGCGCGTTCACCACAGGCATCAATTAGATCGAGTCAAGCACGGGCTTCAAGTTAAGGCGCATTTCTCAATACATGCGAGGATGAGCCTATTAGGCCACTTTCGGTTTTATCTAGCCTCCTTGCGCAAAACTTCAATGAACATAATGTCGTTTAAAATTTCTCCGGTGCTGGGCGTAATCGAACCCTCGTTTCCTCAAGCAATTATTAAATATTGCCATATTTACCGCAGATATACCAACTGATGGTTTTGGGACACATTCGAAAACTTCGCTCTAAATTGTTCGTGGTGCGTGCTTTTATGAATTGTTGCTGCGCGCAGAGAGCAAGCTGGACAAAAAAAATGCTTAATCTCGCACTCGGTCGCGCAACGTTTGAAACAGCGAAGCTGGGCGATCGTAGCCCAGCATATTCCGGAAGTGCGCGCGAAATTTTCAGCTTATTACTCATGATGATGATAATTTATTTTCGCGCGTCTCGGACTTAAGGCAGTCACTGCGCGTTGCTTAGCGCAGCTTGCAACACCGACACCGCGTTCCAATGCCGACACCGCGTTCCCAACACAACACCCGCTCCGTGAATGCGTCTCTCGCTCTCATAGCGCGCAAAACCCCTTCACCTCGCAGAGCACGAGCGTACGAACGCGCCAGCTGTGAACGAAGACGACGGCGCTCGAACTGAATCATAGGGCAGTGACCACTACATTCTCGAGACCCACTTCAAGGTGGCTCGGTGTAGGGCACGGTGTAAGAATAAGGAGAGGTGCTGACACTCTGCCCCCAACGCGCGTGAAAGCGCCGCTCGCTCGCGTCCAGATTATGTTCGGCTTGGTTGCAGCTGGTTCAGCGCCGTCGTAGAGGGCGCTGCGGTATGCGGTCCCAGCCTCGGCGGCAAGGCGCGTGCTGCCGCTGCTTCGTCTTCCTGCTTGCATGTGCGGTTGCGCTGTTTTTGAAGGCACGATTTTATTGCGATAGCAATTATATGGACACTCAAAAGCAGATTTCTGCCGTCGGCGTCGCCGTCGCCGTGAGGTTCCGTATGACGTCATTTGGAGATGAAATCGTCGCCGCGCGCCGAACGCTGTATGTGCGAGTGAAAGGGCGCGAGGGGCGCGTCTTTCACGGGGAGTGAACGCACGGCGGAGAACAAACGCGCGTTCTGCGCCGTGCTCGCTTAAGGGCTGCAGAAGTAGGCGTCTCTTTTCTCCTTTACAATCACCATATATGTAGAGCAAACGTGCCTTCTTCAGACGCTCGAGAGGCCGTGGGGGAGGGAAGGGAGGCGACGTTTAGCTGCGGCACCAAGTGCCTATTTATATCAGAGGCTCCGGCAACAGTCACCAACGCCGCACGCATTTTGAGCTAACGCGGGCAAAACGCCGATGGCGTCGACAACAGTTCTGCGTGCTGCCGATGCTGCTGCATGTCCAAGTTTATACCGCTGATAAAGCTAATATCATTACTCCGTATAGCTCTCTACAAGTTTGCTATCGCAATTGATGCTTCGCCTTTCAGGTGAAACTGCGACAACTTTTTTGTTCGCGTTCGTTTCATGAGGGTGTGCTTGGGTATTGCGTCGCCACGGGCCCTCGACGAAGGTGGCAGCAGCCTTCTGAGGGGCGTTTGAAATGGCTAGAAAGTGCTTCGTTCCGAACTGCAATTCTGGATACCTGGCTTGTGCGGAGCGTGTGCCTTTATTCAAAGCGCCGTCCGACAGCGGTCGTCTAGAGCAGTGGCGCCGTGCAAATCTGAGGGCAGACCGAACTCTAACGCCTACCGACCATGTCTGCACCAGCCATTTTTTCAGAGGATACGATATCGATGGCATATTGTCACGACGTCGAAAGCTCGAGGGACAAACGAAACGCACTTGTTGGCAGAGGCAGTAACAAGAACGGACGGTTTTAAAATAGCGCGCACTAGTCACTGCTTCTTCTTCTTATGTTTTTCATAAGTGCCGATGTGTCTTATGCCGTCGTCATCGCCGCGCTAGACACGTGGCAATATTACGCGGAGCGCTCGATAGAAGGATTCCCACCTTATTTCCAAACTGTCCAAAGAACCTCACAACGTCAAATAAACCTCGAAAGCCGCTGCGGAAGAGAGAACCTCCTGTGTGCCGCAGTAGTTTGTGCAAATTTTGCTGCATGTAAAATATATATATACTGGGTGATTTACTATCATGCACCAAGATTGGAAAATATGTAAATGTCACGTAGCTGGACAGAACCAAGGTGATGTCTGCCGTCGCTTGGAGATACTCAGATAATTTTTTTATTCCGCTTAATTACATAATTATTTTCATAGTTGATTAATCAACTCTTTTAATGCTATAATTGGATAAAAAGTATGAACAAGATAATTGTACAGCAGCGTGGAAAACTCCCAATATAACTTTCTGTTGCTCGATATACGTGATACATAAAAGTGTTTTCCGAGCGTGAACGAAACCCGCGAACACAGCAATATTGCCGCGCGACTGGTCGCTCGAGGCACTTTGCGTGTATTCGTGAGCTTCTTTCATGCTCGGAAAAACACTTATACGTAGCGCGTATTGAGCAATAGAAAGCTGTATCAGGAGTCTTTGATGTTGCTCTACAATTTTCTCATTGACACTTTTAATCTAATTATAATAATTGAGAAGTTGATCAATAAATACGACTAATTATCTAATTAGGCGAAATGTAAAAAATAACCGAGTATCTCCAAGGGACGGCAACAACACTACTATGGTTCTGTCCACTTACGTGACATTTGCATATTTTGAAATATTTGTGCACCCTGTAAAATACTGCTGTTTTCTGTGCAGATGTGTGCCTGATTTTCAAATTTGTTCCAGCCTGGCTACTGAATTTTTTTTTACAATGCGCGTGCGGTGTATATTACACGCTTGCATCTTTTTATACATTTTTCCATTGTGGGAGTGTATGAGACCGCAAGCTTCTGGGATGGTTATCACCTATTAAAATTATCGAGCTGCTTCATGCACAAGTTTTTTCGTATTGTGTCTATGGAAAAAAAAGGTCTATGGGATTATTGTGTGGTGGGTGTAAGTGTATTTGTGGACAGGCTGTAGCATGCATTGTCAAACACGCTTACATTGGCACATTCTCATATGCAATTTAAGAAAAAAGAAAGTTACCTCTTCTTTGTGAGATCCTGCAAGAGTCACTCAGTCCTCAATGGACGAAAGCCCAATGAATAATATACACGGTCTATGTTAAGTGGAATTGGAATAAAAAAGGCATTTGCTCAGGTTTTCATCAGTAAACTGTGGTAGTGATGGTCTAATTCAAGATAGACGCCTGCCTTCGTCCCGCCTAATAAATTCCCATTTGAAAGAGTTTTTACATAGCTGATGTGCATTCTCATCTGAAGTTCTAGCCATGAACAGCCACTTTGCTCTAATGCATTGCATATCGGAAGCTTGCGGCGTTTCATTTCTTAATTTATATCGCGGTCACATTGAATTCGCGCAACGATTATTGAACGGTTTTTTGATTGTGAATGGAAGCAGCGATAACCATGAAATACATTTTCTGGTGCAGTGACTATTTTCTTCTGATCGAGGGGTAGCACGTGGGCTAACACTTTAATTTTTTTATGCTTGGATGAACGGCTAGACCGGACGAAACAAATTGAGCGCGCGAGGGTAACTTCAGTGGGCTTTGAGTGCTGCCCGATTGATCCGTGTTCACGTCATCCACGGCCTGCACAAGGAACCTTCAAGGAACCTTCATGCCTGGTACACTTATCACTTTAATGTGAAATAACGATTTTTTTCGCGCTTTGAGATTTACTCACTCCACTACGAACGAAAATTTAACGGAGGCAGAGGAATGCCAAGCCGCCGGCGCCGCTAAGCTGGGACCGCTGGCCGCGGCGCCCTCTATCTGCTCGCAGCAGAGCTACTCGGTGCGCCCGCACGCGGCCGAACATAATCTGGACGCTCGCTCGCACGCAGTGTCAACACCTAAATATTCTTCAACCGTGGTGTAGGGTCAGGGAATTCACGTTCGTCGATTGGGAGCATTTTCGCAAGATTCGGGAAGAACCCGGGAAAGCCAGGCACCCACCAGCCTCGAAGAATGGTGCGAATGCATCCGCAACGACGCTTCCGCGGCCACTAAGAAAGTGGAAACTGATGTCGACGTCGAGCGAATGGACAGCAGACTCGCCCATCACATACATCACAGGACCTGACGTATCTCCTCACATCGAGGCCAAAAACGCCTGCTCCGTCGATGGAAGGGCCAAAGGCTCAATCGCAGACTCCGAAAAAAGATCTCGGAGCTCAACAAGATCATCGATGACCACTGCAAAGCGCTATGCCAGCAGCAGTGGGACGAACTCTGCGAATCCATTGACGGACAGATGCGCAATGGCAAGTCCTGGGGTATGCTGAAGCATCTTCTCGACGAAAGCGGCTCCAAGTCAAATCAGAAGCATACGTTGGCCCGGGCCCTTCACGAAGCTACCAGATCTCACACGGTCGATGTACTCGTCTCCAAGCTCATTCAGAAGTACGTGCCCCTCCGGCGCGACGGAGATCCGGCGACCCAACTCCCAGACTACCGAGGCCCTCCTCGCCCCGAGCTGGAGGAAGACTTCTCCGTTGCCGAGGTCAGACAGGCCATCTTCGCGCTCAACCGCAAGTCTGCGCCGGGTCCGGACGGAGTCACCAACAGAATGTTGAGAAACCTCGACGACCCGTCGATCGTCTTTCTCACCGACAAGATCAACGAGTGTTGGAAGAGCGGCGTGGTTCCTGCAGAATGGAAGTCGGCCTGCACGGTGCTCATTCCCAAACCCGGCAAGGCCCCGAACATCGAGAACCTCAGGCTGATTTCTCTAACCTCCTGCGTCGCTAAGGTTATGGAGCGCGTCGTCCTTAACAGGCTCAACGGTACTCGAAGACAACGACGTTTACACGTACAACATGATCGGCTTCCGCGCCGGACTCTCGACGCAGGATGCAATGAAACTAATCAAGCATCAGATCGTGGACGGCCGTTCCAGAGACGTCAAGGCTCTGCTCGGTCTGGACCTCGAGAATGCTTTCGACAACGTGCTCCACGCCTTTATCGTCAAGACAATTTTGGACCTAGGTCTCGGTTCCAGATTCCACCGCTACGTCAGCTCTTTTCTAACGGACAGGAAGGTCAAGCTTCGGATTTGAGACTTCCGCTCCGAAGATGTGCCCCTCGGAGGACGGGGCACTCCTCAGGGCGCCGTAATCTCCCCCACACTATTTAACATCTGTATGATTGGTCTTTCCGAGAGGTTGGCACGCGTCGAGGACGACAAGCACACCATCTACGCCGACGACATTTCCATCTGGTGGGCCGTGGGATGCAAGGGCAGAGTCTAAGAAGCCATGCAGGAGGCGATCGACGTGAACGAGGAGTATCTCCGCCCACCAGACTTCGGTGCTCCCCCGCCAAGTCGGAGCTTCTGCTTTACAGAAAAGAGAAGGGAGGAAGACCCAAAAGATTGGAAGCAAGTCTCCGAAAGCAGCATCAGTCTTCGCACTTGTGACGGAGGGGTGATACCCAGGGTCGTCGTCATTCGGGTCCTGGGCATGTTTGTGGAATTCAACGGCGGGAACGGAACGGCTCGCCGCAAGATCATCGCAAAGACGGGCAACGCTTTGCGCCTCGTTCGCAGAATTGCAAACACACCCCGAGTCATGAAGGAAGCCAGTCTCCTCAGCCTGATCAACGCCTTCGTATTATGCCACTTCACGTACACGATTTCTATGCACAACTGGCTCAGAGCGGAGCGGGACAAGCTCAACGGTCTCATCCGCAAAGTAGTCAAAAGGGCTCTCGGGCTACCCATTAGGACCCATACCGAAGATCTCCTTAAGCTGGGGGTACACAACACCGTCGAGGAGATTGCCGATGCCCAAGAACGCGCGCAACTCGCTCGCCTGACCACCACAGCGGCAGGTAAACGCATCCTCGAAGAGCTGGGTTACCATCCTGCGGTATCTTCGAGGGTCAGTACCCCGATCCCAAGGTGTATTCGAGACAAGTTCGAAGTGGCCCCCGTGCCTCGAAACGTCCATCCCGTCCACAACGAGGGCAGACGCAAGGCGAGAGCAGTAGCAATTCTCAAACAGATCAAGCAACAAGGCATCAGAGCACGCTTCGTCGACGCCGCGGAGTACAGCGATGGAAAGACCTTTGCCGTCGTCGTGGTCGACTCCAGCGGCAAGCTTTCCAATAACGCTTCAATTCGCACTTCAGACCCCAAAGTCGCCGAGCAAGCCGCCATCTCCCTCGCCCTGCTAGACGGTCGTGGGTCTGAGATCTATAGCGATTCCAAAACGGCAGTTAGGGCATTTCAGAAGGGGCGCATCGCCGAGCAGGCTGATCGTCTTTTTAGCGTCTCCAATCCGGATACTCTCACGCATTATTCGATTCACTGGTTTCCCGCTCACGTAGGGTCGGTCGAGGGTGCTCCCCCGAACCTCAATGAGTCTGCTCACGAGGCTGCGCGCGACCTCACCGACCGCGCTTGCTCTATAAGGAAAGCCGACACCTCTCCCCCCTACGGATCCCGCTACACACAATGACGTTACGAAATTCTTCTACATGTGTAGGAGGGTCTTTCCACTCCCTCACCCTAAATTTAACAGGGCGCAAGCTGTTTCGCTTAGACTTTTACAGACCGGCACATATCCATGTCTGGGCGTTCTGCACGAAGTTTACCCTGACGTATATCGCGACGACGCCTGCCCATCCTGTGGGCAGACCTCCACTCTAGCACACATGCTCTGGGAGTGCGGGTCGAGATACCACAAGTTCAGCAAGGATGAGTGGGACTCGCTTCTGCGTAGCCCCACTCTAGACAAGCAAATCCTGGCTGTCCGGCGTGCCCGCGACCGGGCCAGTGGGCTATATCTGCCCGTCCCGACGTGGGGCTAGCCGGGTGTGCGACGAGTTCGCGTCCTCACCGGACCTCCCATAAAAATTATTTCACTTACTCACTCACTGAATGATATGGTTCGCATAAATGGAGGCTCTGCAGGCGGGGCTCTATAGCCTAGTGGTTACGACGTTCGCTTTGGGACCGGTGGTACGCGGGCTCGAATCCCGCCTCGGCAAGAAAGCATATTTTCTTGTCTTTCTTAGTAGGTTGCACCTCTACCTCTTCACAACCACAATCTCTCTCTGATACGCACCACAAATCCGCCTTTTGCATTGCGCTGTGGCGCCACCTTTGCGGGCTCCGCGAGAAACAATATGTACGGCGTCGGGGCCCCGCGGGACGCAGAGGCACGCTGCAAGAAGCGAGCTGAAATGGGTTTGTGCATTTGTCAGTCATTCTAATTTTCGTTTTGTGTCAGTGGCCGTTGTTAGACAGGATGCCTAGGCCGGCAATGACTCTGGTGCGACTTACAACCGCAAGTCGTCGAAATATGATGACGGGATTTCGTGCAGCTACGCCGACAAAACCAGTCACCATGCGATGTGCCTCTGAACGAATACATCGCACCGTAACGCGATTGACACAGCGCCTACGCTTGTATTCCTGCTCATATATATTCGTACCGAATATGAGTCCAAACATGCTTTGGATGTTGAAATGCACGAACGTGAGCACTGGCCAGCCGCCCACATCAAGTTTAAGCTGGGGTCGATTCCGCTCAGCGGAGGTTAGCCGTATCGTATATATATAGCAGCAGAGTTCATGCATTTGCCACTGTTAGACCTGCACTGAACGTACTCTTATAGGATGATAAAAACTGATTTTATAGCTGAGTCTTGACCGCAGTGGTCATAGCTCTTTGTAGGGGAGACACTGCGCCAAGAGTATTTATGCAACGCAAGAACGGCGCATTTGTTTACATTGGCACGCGTACGGCCACCGCTCGCTGTTCGCTTCAAGTACAGAAGAAACCGTGCACCGCTCACACGAAACAATGAGGAAATGTTCAAAGCATATATGAACACTTATCATGCACATATCAGAAGCGATCACATTGAGACGAGAAGGCATGAACGTGCCGGGCACATCGAAAACGGCGACAACGACCACCTAGCCGCACTGGCACGCAAAAATGCCGATGCCTGCCGTACTCGCGTGGCAACGAGCGGTGTTGTTGCTTACGATGCATATCGAAAGGGCCATCACTTTTTGCCTGCTTAGCATAAGAGGCAAACTGCGTTTTCGGTAACGAATAAATGTGGCAGCATAAAAATACACTCTCCGTAATTGCACTTCGTTCATGGAAGCGCCTGTGACTGCGACCGACAGCTTTCGTTCAAGAACGGAGCCTGTATACTGCGGTATTAGCAATGCGCCGTGTCGCCGCTTCCTACTCTTTGTGTGTGCACCGTACTATGCTAGGAGTGGTTCACTTCAAGTCGGTAAGGTCAGGACCGAAGTATATAAGCAGTTTCCTTCGTCTTCCTTGCTTATCCTGTATTTCATGTCTGCCGGTAGCGGACGAACTCGTAGGCTGTGTTAGGCCTAATGAAGTTGCCTGAACGAGATCAACACCGCCTCAAACTTGATGTGGAGGGCTGTAAAGGGCTGGAAATCGTGCATATGAGCGTCGGAAGCACGTTTCGAATCAATTTGTGTGTCAATAAATACATACATGAGCGTATTTGCAGCGACATTCGCACTGTCGCTGCGATGTTCTCAATCGGCGGCCGCTCGCACGGCGATCAGCACACTGGTTTTGTCGGCATCGTCGGCACGAAAGCTTATCACACTACGATCACTCGCTGTCGTCGTTCGCATCGTCGGTCGCTTCTTCGTCATACCTGTATGACAATATAGGTCTCCCACTGGCACAGTATGACAACTACAGCCGGCCGAGCGTTGGCGCCGGCGTGAGGTCGACTTCTGACCGACATCGGTGTCGTGTCGGCATATATTGCTGATGTACCGGACGTTAACCGAATATCGCTGTGAACAGCTGAAGTTTCTACTGAAACACAGCGCAAATACCGCGTCGTCGACCGGCACAGCGCCGACAATAAAGAGTTCGCGTCCTCGACGACTATGCTGCATACGCGTGCGTCGTCAGCTGCATGAACCGCCGACGCTTTACAAAGCGTTTTCGGCACTCGCCGCTAGGCTACAGCGCATGCGCATTCGGGACATGCAAAAGGCGGATTACGGCTGGCTTAAACAGCTTCGCTGTTAAAAACGCGTACGTTGGTGTGCGTCTTTGCAATATTCACTTTTGTAGCTATGCTTAGAAACAATATTTTCATCCATGTGATATATCATCATCAACATCATCAGCCTATATTTATGTCCACTGCAGGACGAAGGACTCTCCCTGCGATCTCCAATTACCCCTGTTTTTTACTAGCTGATCAGATATTCATCTGATATATACGGGTTTTAAAAAGCTAGGTATTAACCCTGTGTGAATACCTTGTTAGTCCTGCAGCATTGTGCAACATGTAAAAATGTGCGTTATAGTAAATGCGAAGCATTTCTTGCCGGTGGCTCTGTCCGTCCCTCCCGCGGCGTCCCACAGCGCATGCGCGTCCCATTTCCCTCTCTCTCTCCTCTCCTGCGCTCCCCCCTTTCTCTCCTCTAGGAATCCTGTACGGAGCGGCACCCGCGTGCCACACACCCACAGCGCATGCGCGTCCCCTCCCCCTCTCTCTCCTCTCCTACGCTCCGCCCTTTCTCTCAAGGAATCCGGAGCGGTGCGCACGACACGTGGTGCGACAGCTGCATACTCCGCTGGGGGCGCCACGGTAGTTCCGCGGTATGAAAATGACGGAGCGCGCGCGCCTCATTCTCTCTCCTGTGCAGCACCGCGATGAGCGCTCGGGCCGCTGCCGCGTAACCATCTCCCCGCTGCTTCGCATCCACACATGGTTCCCTTTAGCGGGAGAGGGAGTAATTTTTTTACTACAAAATGTTTTTTTCTGAATACTGTTCCACGTTGTCCGAAACCACCGCCGCTTTCTTGATCATATATACTCAATGGAAACACTATAAAGTTATTATTCTGTAGTATTACTAAGAATTCAACTGTCTGACCTGCTGTCTGACTTGAAGTTGTTATTGTATTTGTGCAGTAAACTGCAACGCCCCCAAGGACGCAAGCCCAAAAAGTCGCAGCCTTTCTAGCAACGACAGTGAAACCATGGATTGCTCGAAACCTCTTTGTGAACTTTGGGTGCGCCGCAAATACGATTACACTCGGGAAAGACGAGGGGAGCTGCGAAACTCGTACTGCTGCGAAATATTCTTCAACAGCACTTGCGACACGTCGAACATTGAAAAAGTGTACGATACTCATAAGTGTCTCCACGAAGAACAGGATCCAGAAGATGCTCCAGAAGATTATTAAAGCTTTAGAGAAATCTGCTCCCATTGTGTGCAATTACTCTTTGCAAGTTGTACTCTTTCTCGCGCGTAAAGCTGTGGTTCTAATGAGTTCCAAACATAGATTTATACTCCGGAAAGGTTTTACTACATGAATATAGGCAGGTCACTCTTGTGTTCGAGGATTTCGTCAAATTGCAATGACACCCTTTTTGTTGTGCGTAATGCATCGCATGCAATATTCAGCAATTTCCTTTGAGCTGAGAAATTTTTGGTAAGCTAAGCAGACAGAGCTAATGCGTCGCATAGACGGCGTTTGTCTGTTTCATCCGCGAAAGTGGATGATCTTTTCTTCACTGGGAAGATTAGTTTTGTTTTCTTTCAGTAAATGTACAATGTTTCCTTTTTTCTTACCGTCATGGTATGGCCTGCCGGATCTCACCTTCTTCTGTCAAGCTTCACAACACTTGTAGTATTGCAAATTGCATTCGGAGGGAACTAACACCCCTGAAAGTAAGAGTGCCTGCTGCGCATAGATCAGTCGCTTGTCAAGCCCTTAGTTGATGTCGTGCTAGCAGTGCTGCGAAAAGTCCTGCGATATCTCGAGGTCATATTACGTTGCTGTTCTGAATATCAACATTTAAGATGCAAGAGTCGTGAGGTGCCATTCCCTCGTTTCCCAAATGCCGGCGAGGCGAAGAATAGGCATTTTGAACTTAGACTTACAGCGCAAACACCTAAGTCGTTGTTGATTGTGTGGCCTAGGGTTTATATATGCATCGACGACGAAGAAATAAAGAAGCTGTTGGTCAGCGCGAGTGTGTGTCGTATCTTCCTTTTGTAGTCCGTCTTAGGTGTTTGCGCTCTAACTTTAAGTTCAAAATTATGTAGCAACTAGGCTCAAATAAAGTTTTACTGAAGAATAGGCAACTTTAGGCACAAAAACTGTGAACGGGCAAGCCCATAAAGCGGTGGTAATTGTATTGTCGCGGCATTTTGAGCCACATGACAAATTTTGCCAGGTTGTAAAACTTACATAATTTCATATTTCTTCCTTGCGGGAAAAACGCTTTACCTAAATTGATGCGCCGTTACAACTATTTAATATTTTTCTTCGCACAGACGCCTAATTCGCTCCGGTTGTCAATATACAATTGTTCTGAGATTCAACATGACTCACGACAGTTTTCGATAGCCTGACATGGCTTCGCACCAATGCGATAAGCGACTTTTAAAGAACGCAGCCGTGGCATTGAGCATTTCCCTCGCTCCGAGGTTTTGGCTAGCGGTGGAACATGTTTCAGCAATATGATATCTTGGACTATGAGAAAAGCGTAGCAGAATTGTATAACCGTTTACACCGTATATACCTATACGCTGTAAACGTTCGGCTTATACGTAGTCCCAAGGGCTGCGATATCCCTTGGGACTACGTGCCTGAAAACCGTGCTCCCTTACAGTGGTGTAGAAATGGTTAGCGTCCTGGTTATCGCTCCCTCGCAAAATGGCGATGAAATAAGGAGGGAGAGCGTCAATTTTACATCGTTTTTAAAGGGGTGTTTACGAGAGACAAGCCTCCCTCTAGCGTACTAAAGGGAGGCTAATTCGTTGTCTTATTTTACAATTTCTTATTCGTCGTCTTATTTTATTTTACAGTACACATGCGTTGGAAGTAAACGAGCAATGAGAGATGTATTGCTCAAGTTTTACGTTTTTTTCTACTAAATTAGACATTTCCGGAGTGCCAATCAAATTCTTCAAAGCGATAGAATAGACGATTTGTTCATCTCGCCGACTACAATATACTGTCGAGCTTCAAGATCGGCCCCGACATCCCATTTTGGAAGCGGGACCATGCAGGAACTCCATGGCTTCGGCCCAGAGTGTCCTCGCGTCTGTTCGTATCAACTAGAAGTGAAACTGAAGCCAAACCCCGCGAAGCGCCACTGTCGTCGGCGCTGGTGATGACACCCGTCTTGCTCTTCGTAGTTACGTCGTTTACGCGTGTGTCGGCATGTGTGTTTACGAGAGCATTTGGGCGGCAGTCGCAGAGTGTTCCGTGTACTCTGGCACCTTTATACCGCCCAAAAGCATTACGTGCACCGGTGCGCAGCGCGGCGGTGATCGGCCGCCGCGAAGGCATCGTCTTTTCGTTACCTGTGGTTCTCCGCACGGACGCGTGCTCGGCACCTTCCCCACTGCGCCACGATATGCAAGCTGCTAGTGAAGTCTCACCCACAGCCTTGCTGTCTTGCCAAAGTAGGAGTGCGTACGGCGTCGACTGAACGGATTACCACTTGTCTTCTGTTTTACGCGGTTTCTTTAGCTGTGGTGGTGAGTGTTCGCGTACGGCGCGGAACCAATGCGCGCTATGCGCGTAATGCCCAAGCTTTTCTTTTTTCAGACAGATTCTGAGAAAAAGAACTAGCTGCCGCGCACTTCTAAGTGCAGCTTCTTGTGGTGTCAGCTAAAAGGTCAGTGTGTGTGTGTGTGTGTGTGTGTGTGTGTGTGTGTGTGTGTGTGTGTGTGTGTGTGTGTGTGTGTGTGTGTGTGTGTGTGTGTGTGTGTGTGTGTGTGTGTGTGTGTGTGTGTGTGTGTGTGTCTGCGCGCGCTTGTATCAGGCTTCGACGTATTTTAGTGACGTGTTCATGTGCACATGCCTTGTGAATGCGTACTCGAACATCAGTTAGGTTTCGCTCAAATCTGATTGATTTAAAAATAAAGTTTACGCTCTCTGTCATGTTTCTATAGTCCTTAGTGCTACCAGCCGGCAAGGTTTACCTGGAACTAGAAATGAACAATTGATTCTATCAGTTTCGATCCAAATAATGCACCATGCATGATTAATGTAGATGTTCAACATTGTGTTTCATGCAGAGATACATGTTAGTGTGCATTAATGCACTCTGCAGTCACTAATTGTTCTGAATTACACTTTCTAAAAGTAAATAGCAATTTCAATAAACGACCACATGTGTTTTTGTTTCTTTTTTTCTTTTAACTCAGTGAGCGGTGTCCTTGCATAGGAGATCTTTTGCTTACACGTGGTCGAGGGATGGGACTCTCACTGTATTGCTTCGAAGCTTCTATATTCGGTGTGCTTGCGATACTTGGGACAATTTCTGAAAACAAGTGTGTATCAGATAAACGCGAATTCTTGGAAAACGTGGCACACATATTGCTGTAGTTGTCTTTGAAATCTATTCATAAAAACAGCTTTTATAGCTTCAGTAACTCATTCATTGTCGCCGCTTCAGCTGACCCTTTCTGAGCTTCACCATCAATTTCATAGTAGTAGCTTTCAAAAGCTCTATTATTGAGTCCTTATACTGCATATATTCAGATATGTTCACACCCTACAAGTTTACATTACTAAAACTTAAACAGCCAGAGGCCGCATTTTTAAGACAGGGACCTGAGCATCAAGAAAAAATGCCATAAGAAATGCAGCAAAAAGAAGTACTCACTAGCGAATAAATGTGTATTGCCGAGAGGGATGCAACAATAATACAGCCCATCCAGGGGATGCACGGAAAGCAGGTAATAGCCATAAAACAAGGCGTACTCATATGTCGCTGGCATCTTAATCAAAAATGACATTTAACTCCATTGTATGCACAATAAAGCCTTGCCAAGTGTCCCGTTTTACTAGCGCTACTGCCCACTACTGCTATGTGCCTGAATGGTGGTTCACATTTGCAGGCAGCGATAGATGTAGTGACATCAATCATTTGTGCATCACTCAATATGTATAATAGACACCTTGCAGGAAGGCAAGGGAGCCACAATATAGCTCTATAAGAATTCTAGGCGATTAACTTGAGAGAGGCGTTTCCAACCACTCCAGACTAGACTAGCTTTGCCTTGCAGCATGCTTGTCAGTGGCGTAGCCAGGGGGGCACACGGGAAACGTAACCCCTGGCCCTCAAACTCGAAATTTCTTTGTGCGTGGCATAGAACGACGTGCAGGCGACGACCTTCACACATCCCTTGCACAAGGTCAAATACATAGCCCCCCCCCCCAAAAAAAAAAACACGCGTGCGTAAACACACACCACCAAAAACGTTCCTGGCTACTGCACTGGTGCTTGTTAGATGAGGTAGAATTGCAGATCTTTTGTCTCAATCTTCAGCAGCTCGGCACAGGATCAAAGTGCCTAGGCCAAAATAAAGAAGAGACCAATGTCAACCCTCCACCCGATATGAAGCATGCTTTTTAACTTAATCAAGGTTGGTTTTGCTGAGAAATTATAAGTGGAACACATCACTCATACAATCTATGCAGACGACACCACGATCTGTTCCGTTTGTGGCAACGACGGACAGATCGAGACAGTACAGCAGGAATCTATCAACACAGTGGAGGAATATCTGGCTGACACCGTGCTCAGATGCTCACAAAGAAATCAGTTATTACTATATCGACCCACGCTCAAGGGGAGACCACCCAAGGGGCTACTCCAGAGTGAGGGAGTATGAAGAAATCAAGCTCGGCACGAATAACGCAGGCACTATTCCCATGGTTGATCATATTCGAGTCACCGCATGCTGATAGAAAAAAATTGGGTTAACGGACAGACAGTTAAAAGACTTGCATAAGACTACAAACGCAGCCAGACTCCTTAAACGAGTCACTCACAAGAGGAGTGGCATGAGGGAAGACAGCCTCATCAGGCTGATCCACTCCTTCGTCATGTGCCACATTGCATACGTGGCAGGTATACACAACTGGTACAGGTGCGAGAGGAATAAGATCAATATAATCATCCGTAGGTTATACAAGATTGCTCAAGGACTGCCCGAATCCACCAGCACAGAGAAACTACTACAGCTTGGGCTACACAATACCCTAAATGAGGTGGCAGAAGCACAGAGGATCTTGCACCTCGGAAGGCTCACCACCACTAGGACAGGAAGACACATTTTGCAAACGCTAAACATCACGTACCACCGTTAACACGGCGACAAAGTCGATATGCCAAGAGAAATACGAGACAAGATCCAAGTAGTCCCGATACCAAGGAACATGCACCCATCTTACAACCAGGGACGCGGGAAGGCCTGGGCCATAACGCTACTACGGAAATATCACAACTACAAAGAAGCAAGATACACAGACGCAGCTGGCTACCCAGATGGCCGACGATTCGCCGCGGCAGTCGTCAACACCGACGGTAAAGCTACACACACAGCCAGTCTCAACACGAAACAACCCGAAACAGCCGAGGAAGTGGCAGCCTTTGCTATGTCTGACATAGAAAAACCAAGTTATCCTGAGCGACTCGCGCACCGCCGTCCGAAATTACGCCAAGGGAAGAATTTCGCCGGAAGCTTTCCGGATTCTCCAAAGCAAAACTCAAGCTCTGGGAACCGGCTCTGAAAAAGTGGTAGTGTCCTGTCATGATCCGGTTCCCCGCCCACATGGGCGCAGTTTGTCCTAAACTTACCAACCTTAACGAGACAGCAAACTCCACTGCACGCGACATAATTGACCGTTACGGAACAGCTCTCGCAGTTGACGCAGACAAGGACAGGCTAACGCGCTGCAATGAAATAACTGAGGCCTTCTATTTGGCACGACGAAGTTTCACTTCGCCTAACAAGTTATGCAGAGCCCAAGGTACCACCTGGCAGCAGCTACAGACTGACACTTATCCAAACCCACTACCGTGTCATAGATTCTACCCTGAGATCTATCCTGACAGCACCTGCAAGGTCTGCGGCATAGAACCTGCTATACTAAAGCACATTCTCTGAGAATGTGAGGCAAAGACTAGAGGCATTAATCCCGATGTTCTCTCGGCGAGGTGTGCCGATGCCCTGCACAGCTCTAAGCTCGCCGACCAAATCTGCGCCGTCCAGCCGGCCCGCGAAGCAGCGACTAGGCAAGGCCTGGACGTCCCGACTTGGGAGACCTGAGCCCGGGTCATCAATCTCCAGGACACTTACTAAATGTTTTTACCAACCAAACAATGTACTGAGGTAGCCGGTAACATTGTTTTGTCTGTACTCCAGCCAAGCAATATTTATGAGGCTCAGTTTTACTGGCTGTCACTGAAGCGGTGGTACCAGATTGCGATCATTATTCAGAACGTGATGAGGGCAATAGCTGCTCTCCATCACATTACCCTGCTCTACATTTAAGAACATGCCCAGCTGAACACCATTGCATCATCAGCAATTGAATGTGAACGAGCATCAGAATCAAAGAGGCCGCATGTTGCAGTTACTTCTGAACCCTTTGACTATTTCCCTAACACATCACTATTGCTGTGCCTCATGTAGATTAACCGCCCCCTGCAAATGCACTTGCATGACAGATATCAAATTACTTGGCTACAAGAGACCAAAGGCCATGGTACTGCTGTACACAGATGTTCCCCTGGACAATGTATTTTGTACAGACACACCCATTACAGGAAACGGAAGCATGGTATTGGTCAGCCTTATGCATTTGCCTCTTTATGAAAATAAGGAATATGCGATGGATGTGTGCAAGTCTGCTTCAGCTTCATATCATACATGACAAGAGTGTGCTGAACATGGCTGGTACATGGTACATGGTTTTTATCAAACATCGCCCAAATAGAGACATACACCATTTCCACTAAACAGCTGAAGCCAAGCCACATTACTTTGTCAGAAGATAAACAAGCTTCACAATAACTCACTTTCTAATGTTTTCCTACACTGGGTACAAAGACACAGCTCTGGCCCTGTCAATGCTATGTCAGATAAAAAGGACACAACAACATGAAGAACATGTATCCACCCACACCTCTTGTGCCACACTCGTTTACTATCTTCCTACCCCCCAAACAATTTGCTCTGGCGAGACACACCTGCTTTTACGCTCAAATTTGGCTGCTCTAGCTACATCAGTTTTACCAGCATTGTCAGGGGTACAGTATCCTTAACTGCAATTTACCATCAGGAAATATGTAATTTTAACAATGTGAGCACAGGCATTTTAACTCACTGACTATCAATGTATAAAAATGTCATTTCTGCTTGAACGAAGAGAGCAGTCGTCTGCAGTTGTAGTGAGTCAGTGTAGTTTCATGTTACATTGTTTCACAGCAAGTCTGTGCAAAGCACCATTATGGGCTGTAAATTAAAGACATAATTGTGATATTCACTTGCTCTGAACGCGACATTCAATAGAGCATTGTGTGTAAAAAAAGCAAATGTTCTTTCAAATGAAGCATCTTCCAGTGAGTAGCATTTTGCCTTTTGAGAATTTTTAGCATCCATGGCGGAGAGAATAAATTGCCAATGTATCTTTATAAGGCATGCCTCTAAAGGTGCACATGGTTACGAAGCTAGATATTTTGAAACCAAGGCCATTTCAGGGACACATAAATGTATTGTTGCAAAATATGGTACAGTGTTACCTCACTGTTAGAAAGGTGACTCACAAGAGCTCTGTAACTCCATTGACTAAATTATCAACGATGATTGCAATGGTTGATTCCCCAGTGACTAGATTAAGTAACTCCGTATTGTTAGTCTACTGCTTACTGTCGGTGATATACACAGCTTAGCAGTCTTGGAGCTCAACCTTCAAGAGCCAAGAGACTTGTCATGGGTGTCTTAATCATGGAATTTCTCAAACACGTGGTTTTGTCGCATTAACAGTGTATCAACAACCATGTCACCGTCAGTACGGCTCTGAAAGTGGTAGTGTCGTGTCATGGCCTCCAATATGCCTGGACAGTGGCATTCTTTGTTCGGCCGACCATTCAGGCCTCCCCACCAGCTAAATTGTGGGCTCCACAGGTAGTATTACCTTCATGCTAGGCTACCAGTTTATTAGCCTTTTTCAAACAAACTATTAATTCCTTTTCTTTTTGTTTGTTGCTGCAATTTTGACGACCTGTCCAAATGTTTTTTAAATACCATATTGTTTTGATGAATATGGGCTCCAATGTTTAACATGACTTGTAACATCCTATATAATTCGACATGACTACCCGTAAAAGAGAAAGAAGTATAGAACAAGCACTGTATTTGGGCAAATGCATGTGCAATGACTGTATGTGCAACAGTCACCTACAAAGGTTTAAAATTGGGTTGCTCAATAGATTGAATAATCTCAGTTGGAAAGCAGCACTGACTGTGTTTGTATGCCTCTCCCTCATCCCGTATATGTAAATGTATGTTGCCTAACGAACTCGCTTTCAGACTTTAGTGCAATAATTAATATGTCGTCTCATGCTGTTTCAGTTAAGACAATGCATAGAGCCATTATTAAAATTAGCAAATAAGTTAGAGACAACTAATGCAGTGTTGCATTTGTGTAAGTGTGGCATGATCTTACAAAAGAACAGAACTAATACTCGTTTTAATGTTCTGATCTATGCCTTTCATTTACCTCTCTCTGAAAATGAGTAGCAGGGCATGAAATGAGCATTGCTACTCTCGTTTATAGTGGAGACATCATGTAGAGACATCATAGTGGAGGTTTCAGGTAGAGCCAACTCCTGTTCCTTAGGCACATGTTTGGATATTGTGAAAACTCTTCCTGTCATACCAAAGCCAAGGCACATTGGCCGCTCATGGTATTCCAGCTTGCTCAACAATTACAATAAATGATAAATTTTCTGGATTTTGTCACGTGTCATCTGCCTTCTCTTAATCACGGTATGAAAGGTAGGTCCTGCTCGTCCGATGCAGCTATCTTTTTAAAAATCTTATAATTTGCATGTTTCTTCTCTTGGCCACTGCAGTGCATCACCCAATCAGAACACACTTTCCTTCTTAGGTGCACTCTCGAAAACAAAGGCTTGCAGACACATGCATGCAACATGGTAGTGATTCTCATACACACTTGTGCTTGACACTTCATCCCGTTAGGGTTGCACATATAAGCTTTTTGCAACCATGTTTTTTACGAGATCTCATAAGCTTGTTCAAGTACAAAACAGATTATGCAGTGTGTAGTTACAGATATAATGCACAGCTAGTTAATTAAGGCTGTACTTCGAATCACAGAGGTTGTATTCAAGCTTATGCATTGCAAATTAAGCCATGTTCTAAAATTAGCTAGCATACCCACTGAACACACATTGGTCTAGAAGCCGTCTTCAAGTTGTCTTGAAAACTATTTTAAGCGTTTACAAGACGTCTTGAAGACGTTTTGGCAAGATATTAAGTACTTCATCAAGACATCTTACCAAGATATTGTCGGACGTCTTAAAACGTCTTGTAGCCGTCTCTAAGACCGTCTAATGCACCCCCAAATTTGGGATATCAGACGTCTTACAAGACGTCTTGTAGACGTCTCAAATACGGCTACAAGATGTCTTGCAGCACATCTTGGGAACGTTTTGAAAACGGCTACAAAACGTTCTGCTCGATGTGTTGTGGATGTCTTAAAAACGTTTTTAAATGTTTTAAACATCTACTGGTCAACTAAGGCATCGTATTTTCTAGTCGCTCGTATTTAGCTAATTAAGCCCTAAATATTGTTTTACAGTATTTATAGTATTTACAAAAGACAGTGACAGTGGAAATACACTTAGATCTAAAGTGGAGAGGATGTGAAATCTGAACATGACGTAGGTTATTGCAACACAGAATGTATTCCATAAAGTTACGAAGTCTTCACTTTGAGAAAAAAAGTGAAGAAACAAATAAGCAATAAACATGCTATGTATATGTATATATTGCCACGGGTCTTCAAAAGGGGCTGACGACGTTTACTGGGAGCGGCTGGGGCTCTGGCGAAAACGGCAGCGAGAGGCAGCTATCGAGCGGGGCGGTTAGCACGCGCACTTCTTTCTTCTTGCGCCTCTGCACTTGCCCTATGCCCACTACTACAGGTGACATTTCCCCCCTTCCTCGGAAAGAGCATCGGCTCGATGCTCAAGAAGTGGTGTGGGAAAGGAAAAAACAACAACAAAAAAAAAAACAACAACACACGCTCAATGAAGATGCTCGCGCACAGAACACAGCGAGAGCTACAGCAGCGTAGCTAGAAACAATTCTCTACCTCTCTAGAAACGAAGAGGTAAGTGCATTAGGTGCAAATGGGCGCGTAAAAATCACTAACGCGCAACGTAAGGCTTCATGCGTACGACGTGAACTACGTCAGAACTAGGTGGTTGTCGGCGCCGTGTTGGCGCCGCACTGTCAGGAACGACTTAATAGTTCACGTCACTAATGCGGCGCAGCACTTTGTACGGGCCAAATACCGGCTGAGCAACTTTTCACAAAGGCCACGGCGGCGAACAGGGGTCCACACCAACACTTGGTCGCCGGGACTGTAGCGCACTTGCCGGTGACGGATGTTATAGCGCCGTGCATCTGCGTGTTGCTGCTCACCGATGTGCAGCCGCGCGAGCTGGCGAGCCTCCTCAGCGCGCTGAGCAAATTCTTCGGCGTCAGTAGTTAGGTTCTCGGCGTCGTGGCACGGAAGCATAGCGTCCAGCATCGTCTGTACTTCGCGGCCGTAGACAAGGCGAAATGGTGTGAAGCGCGTTGTTTCTTGTACGGCGGTATTATACGCGAAGGTCACATAAGGCAGGATACGATCCCATGTTTTGTGCTGGACGTCGATGTACATAGAGATCATGTCTGTGATGGTCTTGTTTAATCGCTCCGTAAGGCCATTGTTGGACTGCGGATGGTAAGCGGTCGTCTTTCGATGCCTGGTGCTGCTTAGTTGAAAAATTTCGTCCGTGAGCTGTGCCGTGAACGCCGTTCCTCTATCTGTGATAACAGTGGCTGGGGCACCATGGCGCAATACAATGTGACACATGAAGAACTGCGCTACCTCAGAAGCCGTGGCTCGTGGGAGCGCCTCTGTCTCGGCATAGCGGGTTAAATAGTCAGTGGCGACAATCACCCACTTGTTGCCGTCGGTTGACAGAGGAAAAGGCCCAAGAATGTCCAAGCCGACTTGGTCGAATGGCTTATGAGGTGGTTCAATGGGTTGCAATAACCCGGCGGCTTCAGGGGTGGTGACTTTCGTCGCTGACATTCACGGCAGCCTTTCACATACTGCTTGACGCTTGCTGAAAGTCCGGGCCAGTAATACATCTCGCGCACTCTAGCAAGCGTTCGTGAGGAGCCGAGGTGGCCAGATGTAGGCTCGTCGTGGCAAGCGAAAAGAATATCGTCCCGCAAGTCTTTGGGAACTACTAGGAGATAGGCTCGATCATTCGGGCGGGCGTTCTTCTTGTACAGCACATTGTCTCGTAGACAGAAGGGACGTCAAGACGCGACGTAGATGGCGTGGTATGGTTGTATCACGGCCCTCTAAGTGGTCGATGAGAGGTCGAATTTCAGCGTCGTCACGCTGCGATTTGACCAAGTCCGACGTAGTAAGGGCGCCCAGGAAGCCGTCGTCGTCCTCTGACTGTCGACTGAAAGATTCGGCGGGAGCACGCGACAACGTGTCGGCGTCTTCGTGCTTGCGGCCAGACTTATAAACTATGGTGACGTCGAACTCCTGTAGCCGCAAGCTCCACCGTGCCAGCCGTCCTGAAGGATCGCGTATGTTCGCCAACCAACATAGAGCATGGTGGTCTGTCACCACTTTGAAGGGACGGCCGTAGAGATAAGGGCGAAACTTCGTGATCGCCCAGACGACCGCGAGACACTCTTTTTTCTGTAGTAGTGTAGTTCGCCTCGGCACGGGACAGCGAGCGGCTAGCATAGGCTATTACTCGTTCAATGCCGTCTTGACGTTGGACGAGTACTGCGCCAAGGCCGATGTTGCTGGCGTCAGTATGCACCTCGGTGTCAGCCTCTTCGTCGAAATGTGCCAGGACGGGTGCTGACTGCATGCGTTGGCGTAGTTCAGCGAAGGCCGCTTGTTGCTCATTCGTCCAGGCAAATGGCGTGTCATCCCTGGTAAGGCGAGTCAGGGGTTCCGCAATCTTCGAGAAGTTGTCGATGAAGCGGCGATAATACGCGCACAAGCCCAGGAAGCGTCGGACGGCCTTCTGTCGGCAGGAAGAGGAAAGCTGCTACAGCGGCAAGCTTGTCGGGATCGGGTCGAACTCCTTTGGCGCTGACGACGTGTCCGAGAAACTTGAGCTCTTCATAACCGAAGTGGCACTTCTCTGGTTTAAGCGTGAGGTCAGCCGATCGGAGCGCTTCTAGCCATGCCGCAGGCGATGAAGATGTTGCTCAAATGTTTCAGAAAGACAACTACCGTCGTCAAGATACACAAGGCAAGTCTGCCACTTCAATCCAGCGAGTACAGTATCCATCATGCGCTGGAAAGTTGCTGGGGCTGAACACAAACCGAAAGGGAGCACTCGAAATTCGTAAAGGCCGTCGGGAGTCAATATATATATATATATATATATATATATACTTATACTATATAAAATACAACGGACTTGAACTCTCTAAACCTTAGTTCAACACCTGATCTATTGTCATCTAGGGGAGCGCTAGCACAAATATGACATTTTAAATAGTCTCCAGAAGCTAAAATTAGGACATATTGCAATCCAGATGGTCTGTCTCCTTCCGATGTCAACTATCCAACGAAATGTTGTCTAGCTTCAGTGATCCGGCTAGAAACAGCATACACTGCCCATTACGTCCAGGAAGACCCAATATCATTTTACTTACCTTGTCAACACTGATCAAGATTGGCAGATGGAATAATATAAAAGCCTCCTGCAACACTATTACAGAATTTTTCCTTGCATCGATGTTTGGCACGCACAAGAATTTAAATACACAAAACACCCTTCCATTATAGCATTAATTATAAAGGAATTGAGTGTCTCCCCGCTTATCTGCGACATAGAGAAATCAATGAGGAGTTCGTATTCCTCGCAATATTCAAAAAAGGTAGGCTTTACCGACAGCACCAATCCCTATGGACAATTTCTTACAACCCACCATAGCAACACTGAAATATTGGCAAGCCACAAAAGCGACAAACACGTGTCAACGCCACCACTACGTTTAACATAA